>NW_026099378.1:0-147213 GCF_024542735.1 Bombus huntii
AAAGGTTATCGCCGTAAAGAGACTATCCCAGAAAATGATATTATCAATACTGATAATACAGTAACAGATTCAGCAGTACATGATAAAACAGAAAATAAAGATGTAAAAACTGGGGATGTGCTGGAAACAACAATTGACCGAACAAAAAGAAAGGCTGCAATAAAAGCTGCAATTAACATTAAAAAGCAGCAGTCAATGTCACTTGTTACAAAATTACGAAGGCTAACTCTTGATGATGACAGTAATGTAAATGTTTGTGTCATATTATGATGAAATTTAATACTTTTAATCTTACCCCATATCTTATGTTACTAATCAATACTAACCCTTATATGTAGTACCCAATAATGTTTGATATCGGTTAATTAATGCGTCAAAATCTAATTGCTTATACAATTGTATGTACATTGTGTATATAAATACTACTATAACGTTGTTAAATATTAAATTTTTAGAGGAAACGTGGAGGCCGACCTAAAAAAAAGGAAAGTGCTAGAAGTAGTTCAGATGAAAAAAACACAAAAGGTCCTACAAAACATAGTAAAACAAAAAAGAATGTTTTAAGCGAAACAATTTCAAAAGAAGATGCAATACAGCCAGAAAGGATTGAACCATTAAAGTCTTCAATGACAACAAGAGATAGTAATATAAAGAGAACTTTTTCACGGAGTGAAAACACGAAGGGTAAATATTCTAATATTATTGATGATACAGTAATTCCATCAGCAAGAAATGATATTGAAGATCCTTCAATGTGCGAGGATGCACTTGAGAAATTTACTCCTCTTATGAATTCCACGATGGACATCAATTCTACTTATACGCAGAAGATGATGGACGCTACCGCAATTGTAGAACCTTTATCACCAATAAAATCAAACGAAACGGTAGTAATTAATAAAAACTTGGCTAGTAGTATAGGAAAAAATAATGAACCTAAATTTGCATCACGGTCGCCAATAACTCTGCAGGAGGAGGTTCAGCAGCTGAATCAAGCGATTGGACTCACCGAGTTCGAAGAATTATTCGCAGAAGATGAGCCATCCCGTGAAAGGGAAATGTCTAATAGAAACATGACGAAACAGGACATTCAAAATGAAATGAAGAAAAATGTGCCCGTAAGAAGGAGAGTCGAGGCCTTTGAAAAAGAAAAAATTTCAGAAAAAGCCATTGTTCAAAAACTGGCACGAAGATCTGTCGAAAAAGCAAAAAAAATCTTATTAGCGAAACAAAAGAAGGAGACTCAGATGATGACATCGCAGGTAACATTACAAACAGTATCAAAGTATTCTTCTGTTATAAAAACACAAGCTATTATTCATTCGATATTTTATCCAAAATATAGCTCCAAACAGCAAGGTCCACTTCTGTTTTGCACAGTAAACCTGACGACGACACATCGGACGATGAAGCCAGACCAAGGCGTACAATTCCACATTAGGCGCAATGTAAGTGTTGTTTTACTTAATGAGTTAATAAACATTATAATGCATGGAGTACTCGAATTTTTATCAATTTTAGCGTACATACGCGAAAATGAACTTGCAATGCAACGATAAATTCCGAAGAAAGCAGTCTATAAATTCTTTGATAGAAGAATGTGCACACCAGATTTAACTGAAATGTTTGAAAATATAGATAGGAGTAGATTACAACGCACGTCCAGTGCAATATGGAAGACACCACCGCGTTATTCCATGATGGAAAACGAATAGAAGTTATAATTTGTTAAACTGAATGTTGTTGATTTCAAATTGTGCCTTAGAGCAGGAATACTTGCCATACCTTGCGTGTAATATAAAAATGATGTTACATTGCAACTATCGTTAAAAGATGTATGTGTTCTTAAAATATACCAATGAACGTAAGACTATTTCACTTTTTATATTTTAGAATGATCATAGGCATATATTATTTTTATTATACTAATCAAATTTTACCATTTTTTCTTATTTATATGTATCTTCTTAAGAATTAATAAATAAACCAATTAATAAATAATTGTTTTGGTACGACTTTTTAATGAGAAGTAAATTTTATTAGATTTGCCTTATTATCACTGTCGTGTAATAATTCGCGAGATACGCGTGATATAATTCGCACGATTAAATAGCACTGGTGATTTCGTCTCTTCGTGTAACGAGGAGGGTCTGGTAAATGGGTCGACCGTGGACGTTCAATCTTGTAAGAGAACAAACGGCGGCACCGTATCGTCGAGCATTTTTCTTTCGGTCAACAGCCATCCATTTTATATTTAGCACATTCGGTTGCGACGCTAAATTTTCGTTACACCACCAGTTGTTTCGTCTGAAATTCGCGTGACGTAAGTGCATTACACTCTCGCACCCGTCAGCCATTCCTGCGACCACTTCGCGTGCGTTAACTCGATAATGTTTCGTCTCTGTTACCTTGTCGCCGTTGCTGCTTGACACATCTCGCTTGCTGGACGACTGATCGATGAAAATTAAAACGGGACGCTGATTTACCGTATCGTTATTTTTGTGTCAGGTATTCTCTTTTTGCCGTTTCGGCGAATTATTTTCATTTCGAACTTTTCTAGTCTTATTGTTACGTCGATTCTTATATTTCAAGATCTAGTCTTGTACGTACGCTGGGGAGCGCTTTTATTTATTGATTCAACAAAGAATATCGTTGTAGGTGTTATACATGCGAGTAAAAGTAACGAAGTATGAGTAGTTTCACTGTAATGTTATTACATACTTCCTGATAATTTCTCGTTATTTATACCATAAGAAAGTATCAAAGAGGAACTCTTATCTCGAACGTGGATCTATTTGTCGATAATGCATGCGTGTAATACTCGAGTGTCGTTCATACAGCGTAAATATACGTGCAGATACGTAAACCTTTTATGATTTTTGTATCAAAGGCAGACCTGCTATAATACTCGCAAGTGAAATATAATTCTACGAAAGAAAATGGAGCAAAAGAGTTTCGTTGGTAATATATTCTTCCTTTTTCATCACAAGTTTCCTCTTTGTTGTGCTTCTGTTACATTATAATCCTGTTAGATTTACGCGCGTAAAATTTCACTTTGTTGCACTATATCTCATCATCGCCATCTGCCGAACACCTGTGAGAAACGCGGTTTACTTTGTCTCAAAGCGAGCAAACGTCTAATTTCACAAATTGGATTTTCATCAACAGCGAGAAGGGCATATGCGATGTAAAGGAGGCTGTAAGGGCTTCCTAGGGCTTACGGTGGTTGTCACGATGCCGGAAGTGGCGCCGAGCAGACACGTCAAGGGAGAATCAGAATCGCTATTGGGAAAACCATCACGAACATTTGTCCTTCCCGCCACCAAAATTCTATCTTCTGAGATATTTTTCGCGTTTCCGAGGTCATCGCCACTCTCCTTAACTTTGCCTTACGATGTATAATATCTCGATGTTGCGGTAGTTAGAAATTTGTATTAATTTGGAGAACCTTGCAAAAGTACGCAAATCTGCTACGATAGTCGGATAGAGAGTATCGGCAGAGATCTCTTCCTTTATCGTGAAACTCTCTCGGACAACTTAGATGCTACCAGATATCGATTCTCGCATCCAACCATTTCGTAATAAACGTAGATCATCCAAGAAATTTCTCAACTGTCATCCGTTAATTTCGCGCAACTTTTGCTTTATTTTAGCTACGTGGGAACCTATTAGTGCGCAAATGTTACCCCGAAAATGTTACTCCTCTGTGCCAAATATCGTTCACGTGTATAATCAAAGTTGCATAAAACCGCGTACAATTGCATCAGGAAATTTCTAATAATTTGCTCGTCTCGCAGGACGAAAACAGGCTCACGAAGGATCCCTCTGTCTTGGCTATCGAATGTACCGCAAGCACGTAGTTTCAAGTGTCCGTTCTCTAGAAAATTCGAAACAATTTATGGTCGATGGTCGAGTGAACGGTGCAACGGTCGAGTCGGAAAGATCAGAAAGACAAATCGTCATAGTTCGAACAGACCGGAAAGCAGAAACGCACTTCCATGATCATTTGTATCGTTGCTCGATCTGTTGCTGCTCAATGACCGACCAAGCTGTTGATTTTTCTTTTTCTGCGATGCTACTATACTCTACACTCTATGCTTTGTACCGTTCTTTTGCCCGCTATTTACCTTGTACGCGAACTTTTTATCGCTAGTGGATTGCAAAAATCCTTTTTTATCACGAATTTTACGCGACAATGCGTAGGTCAAGGTGGACGTAAGACAAAGGAAGGTGTAGATAAATAAGACAGGATGTATTTAAAAATAATAAGTTATTTATTACAGTTTATTTAATATGTATACAGGCTATTCGTATTATAGCAGCGATAGCTAGTGTTAAATTAACAATGACAGTTTCTATCGTAGTTAATATTATATTGGTTATTGGCCATGACGAAGGCGAATTTTGATAGCCCTGGTCGAGGTCGGTGGTCTGGATCTATAACAAATAATACTATATTAATATAGCAAAGAAATGTCGTAAATATCGATATCATTTGCAAGGCGATTCTTTTTGGGCATAGTGAAATTATGTTGATCAGTTTGTGGATATTAGGTTGAAATTAGATAATAAAGTTATAGATTTACCCGTTTTAAGGGATTGTTCAGGCGCCGTTAATTCACTGGATATGTCGCCCTGAAGCAGGATGTTTAAATTTTAGATCATATATTGTACTGATAGGAAGTATTTTATCGATACAATTATGAGTTTATTTGATTAAAATATCTAACGTAGTGTCTAGTCACCAAACGAATTAGTAGATCAGCCGTGAACAATGGCAGTAATTTGTATAATAACAAAGGATAAGCCAAATATAGCAGAATGACTCATCGGCTAGCGGGAGGTTGTGTCTAATTATCAAAAGCGAAAGAAATATGAAAGATCCTAGTTTGTAGGACTTGTTGACAATCAATGTCAACAATTTTTTCGTTTGGTCCATAGAATGTTTTGAGTGGGCTGTATTTCGACACACGAAATTAATAACGTAAATAAATCTTATATATTTGTTTCAAGAAATGATAGCTTGTTTGTGAGCGCTATCTTTAGACAGGTTGTTGAAAACTGGATGTTAATTCGGATTTTATATTTTCAATAACTTCGCATGAGTATTTTAGTCAAATCTAGCACGAATCGAACAGGTGAAAACAATCTATACGGCGTTCGTGCTGAGGTGGTATGGTGATAGGTGCGTAAGGAACTACTCTTGGTGTTTTTAACGAACAATAGTTTATTTAGAACTAATCAACAATCAGAGTTAACAATTAACAATTAACAATTACACTTAACAGACAACTGGTAACAACTAACAAATAACGATAGACACCGAGAGATCATTCGACGCGTTGCTATGCAAATAGTACCGAGGAGTTACACATTTAATGGCGTAAGACAGACTGCCTGTGCTTTTGTTTCGGATCGCGCAGATTCTTCCCTTCGTAGCCCATCGATATCCCCCACTAGCGTGCATTCATTAGATGTGCCGCCAGTGCTGGCACGTGTATGCTCTTCCGAGAATTCGGCGGAAAGAGTGTGAAGATATCGATGGTACATTGGGCACGTCGGTGTTGCGCTTTGGCGGCGTCGCGCTTTGCATCCGGAGCCGTTGAAAAGTTCCGTGGCCCGTGCCGCCACAGTGCTTGGCAGGTTTTTATTTTGTTTACCTAGTGGATCGGTATGATAGAGTTCGAGACATGTGGAAAGTACGGCTTCCAGGCAAGCAGGGGCTGATTCAGCGCATTAAAATAAGAAGAAAATTTCGTATAAACGTTTTCGAGTAGACGCTTGCTTTGTGTCACAGTACTTTCTTACCTATTTTTAGAGAAATTACTCGAATCGACCAGTTCCAGTTTCTATGGAAACGCGAATGCGTCGCGTCATAGATCGTCCATCTTGTTCGAACAGCTTACACGAATTTGTCGAAAATTTTGATCGTCACGTCAACTAACGTTTTATAAGTAAGAGATTTTAAACGTCCCCGTATTTAATAATCGAACGGATTCGGATCCGAAGAGCGTATTGGTCCGGAAATAAGGCCAGCACGATTTATCTATTTTCCAAGAAATCGTTCATCTGTGTAATGTTTAGCATCGCAAAATAAGCTATAAGCGGAACGTATGGTCATATTAGGCATATTATGTTATATAAAATTTTCTTCTTATTTCAGTATTCAGAATCAACCTCTGCCATATTTTCCACCTGTTCTGATTCACCTTGTATAATATATAAGAATGATAATTGCAAATATATTTATATAATAACTCTATGATAAGCGCTTAATAATACATACAGTGAACTTGTACAGAGTAACGTTTGCTGACTGTCGGAGGCACATTGTTGCTGTCTATGCAAAGACAAGTGCCCATTTCTTGTCGAAGAACTCCAGTCAATTCTAGCGTTTCACCCACATAAGTTTTCAACGCTGAAACATGAAAATATATAATCGTTATTTTTTAGCTTTGCCTCTATTTGATCTTCATCTTATCTGCTTACGCGCTTAATAATAGAACTAGGTTTGGTCTACGTAAAAAGTAACTTCTTTTTATTAAGACTCATATTTATTAGGATTTAATAAGATACAATTTATTAAGATACATGTAACGAAAGGCAGGAAGTAGTAACATTTTACGTGAATTTGCATGGATCGAATATGCTGATGTGCTTACGAATAAGAGAGTATTGATCGATAATTATTAAAACCAATTGTTTGTGACATGGGAATAAGCAAAAGTCATTTTTAAGTTTAAAGATCTTTAGTTTAGTATTGAAATGTGTTTAATGTATTTTAGCAAAAGTAGATAAAAGAGGAATATTAAAAACATTAAAAACTTAATATCTAGTTCTTGTATTGTCCAAAGTTGTGTTTTGAAGACAAAATTTGACAAAAATGATGCATATACAAATGCTATCTGTGGTCATTAATATATTTTTTCGTTATCGACAGAACATTTTCCCTTGATTTTATTGACATATTGGATTAATCACTTCTTTAAGTTACTCGTTGTTGAAACAACATCAAAATCGTATATTGTTTCATGCTAAAAAATCTACTAAATCCATTGACAGTGAAACGATATTTCGTATACGGTTCTTACAAGAATTATTATTATTTAAGACTTAGGAAAACGTATATACAGTAGCCACGCACATGTCACGTAAAATAACAAAATAAAAAAGGAATTTGAGGTAAAAAATAAAAAAAGAATACTTTATTTTTTTTCTAACATCAATACACTTTACAATCTACTTCCGAACTCTAGGCGTGACTTTCTAAGACTGACTCTTATGATTTTACTTTCGATCGGATCCGATTACTTTCTTTTGTCATCCCTCAACATCCCCACCGTCCATGCATTTGCTAGGCGTCCGCGATCGTTGCCACGTGCTTTTTCTTCTAGAACCTTCGGTGGAAGGACCGTTGGGATGTTGATGGTTCATTAGGCACTTCAGCGATATACATTGTCGCCGAGTGCTTTATCTCTATCGTGAGTCCGTCGGATTTGAAGTATGCCGGTCGTGACACACACTGTGCGTATTTCTGGCGCGCGTTTCCGTTCAGTGACAGTACTTCGGCGGACTGGATTGCCGAAGCGAAAGGGTTAAAAAAATACGATAAAATCACATGTAGCTCTCTATTTGTCTAGTCGCTTTTGTAGCAATATCACTATGTCCTCTGACATACTTGAGGTTTCTTACAATTCACAAATTAAATGAACAACTGTGCAAGCGAAATCGCTGCTGTAGAATCCCCGCTTCTGTAGAATCAGTCGTATGGATTTCAAAATTTAGTGTGTCGCCGGGATTAGCGTTATCCAAAGTACGCCACAGGAATAGAACATAAAGATATTTCTCAAAATTTGTTATTGCTGGTATGATATTGCTGAAATACAAGGCTGCAGTTTCTTAATGTCGTCAAAACATTCAGTTCTTTTTTGGTCAGTCACTTTTCGCGTGTGTCACGACCGGCATACTTCAAATCCGACGGACTGACCATAGAGATAAAGATGTGGCGGCACTCGGCGACAATGTATATCGCTGATGTGCTTAATGAACCATCAACATCCCAACGGTCCTTCCACCGAAGGTTCTAGAAGAAAGAGCACGTGGCAACGATCGCGGACGCCTAGCAAATGCATGGACGGTGGGGATGTTCAGGAATGACAAAAGAAAGTAATCGGATCCGATCGAAAGTAAAATCATAAGAGTCAGTCTTAGAAAGTCACGCCTAGAGTTCGGAAGTAGATTGTAAAGTGTATTGATGTTAGAAAAAAAATAAAGTTTTCTTTTTTTATTTTTTTACCTCAAATTCCTTTTTTATTTTGTTATTTTACGTGACACGTGCTTTGTATTGCTCTGTCGAATTTGAAAGTTTCTATTACGATAGCGGATGGTGCGAAAGACGCAAGTTTCTAGTATTTTAGAGATGTCTGAACGTCAGCTGCGTGATTATGTAACAAAAAATGGAGATATCCATTGAAATATTTTAACACGCAAGAGATTTCATGTTAAGACAATACACGCAAAGTAAATACACACGAATATAATAGTATATCCCTTTCGATGTCATTCGATTTTTGTGTCATTCATTTTTTCCCCGATATATTTGAGCGATTCGAGATAAACAGGATACACTTCTAAACAATTCCTCTCAAAAGTGGCAGGAATTAATATTTTTTCTACTGAAAACAAATAACTCTGGAAATATTGAAAATGTAAAAGAATAGGAAGCTTAAAATCCGTTCACTTGTCGATGCAATGAGCAGAACAATACATATTTGCGATAATAAGAAGAATATCTCTAATGATACTTTTAATACATCAAAAGGCAAATACTATAAAAAGATTCGACGCGCTCTTTGAATACAGCTACTATCAAGATGTATAAACATTAGTACACATAATTAGCCTAGATCGTGTCGAAGTAGTAAGTACGTATGTACTTTTGACGAATTTTTAAATTCAAAATTCTTTTGAAATCACGTTTAAAATACAGTTATTCTTAGAATATGATTTAAAATATAATCTTCTTTTTACTTTTTGCGTAATTTATTACGTAAATCATTACTAAAGAAAGTTACTTTCCAGTTGTGTTACAAAGTAATCCACTTTGTACACAGGTATGTAATAAATTGCCAGAAACTTTGATGAGAACGAACTTTTTATTAAAAAAAGTGACATCTTTCATGTATGATTTCCTCTTCAATCTAATATTTGCTTGGTAGTAGTATATCAAATATTTTTGAGCTAAAAGTAAGTAATAAATATTCGGTAGGTTTATATGCGGAATGCATAAATAATTGTTATGAGTATTGAAAGTATTACATTTTTCTGTCTACATCGTTTCGGTTCAATTTGGAAAATCTTATTCTGCGTGTGCAATTAATACCAGCAGCATGTCAACTCTAAAGTTTCATATCACGAAAAGAGTTTATGCAAAAGACGAATAAGAGTTAAGTTTGACATCGAGTAAAGAAAACCCAATTTGAAATTGATCTAACAGTGTTTTTCTAAATTATTTCTAGGTATTGTTCAATTTGTTCTTTTCTCAATATTGTTGGATTTAATTAACGCAGCGTCATATTTACGCTAATATCTGCTTGTTAAGCATAATTTTAATATATAATAACATGATCTATAACTCTTTACAATTTATATTTTATCATGGCATATGTTTTAGAATATTCTCCGGCTTCTTGTAATTTTTATTCATACCTATTCCACGTGTATCATGTTTTCTTTATTAACTTGAAACGTTTTACACGCACAGGTGTACGCGAGTACTATCAATTACACGTACATACAGAACTTCCTCAAGCTAATATTATCAACTCTAGAGCTATTAATAAATGTTCATAAAGGGGATACTTCTTCGCGACATGTAGTTTAATAGTTTATTAACACATTGACTGCCACGCGTGTTTTCAAAAAAATCTGCGTCAGGCCACGCGTACAGCAGTACCAAGCGTTCTCTGCTAGGTGCTCCTATCGATATTTTAGTAATGCGAATCGCTCAAGTGATGGTCTCAAGAATGATCTTTCGTTTCGCTTGTTCGCTACATTAAAACCGCTAGCTGTTGTCGAATATAACGAAGGAAAGTGTGGTATAGATTATTCCGATCAAATGGTTTCTTATGCCACCACAATTAGAAAAGGAATCAAATGTTACAGAAAACTTGGCATTCAATTCCTTCTGGGAATTTCTGTTGTAAACGCTTTGACGGTTTACAAAATTGCAATAAGGAAAAATATAAATATTGGAATATTGTTATTCTATAAATTTATTATTATTATGTTATTTTTATTTATTATTATTATTTATTATTATATACTGTTATTTTATAAATTCAGAAAGATAGTTATATCCACTGTATATACTACGTACATATATGTATAAAATATATGATTGTTTAGGAATATCTCTCTACTTTAAACTGTTACTAGCAAAGATACTTTGCAAGTAGCATTCTTATATGTTGGATTACAAGCTATTTCAATTAGCCTTGTAGTGAATATACTGTACAATATTTGTAATTTTAGCGAATGTCGTGATATTGTTCTGTAGGAGTACCAAAACATAGTTATCTTCTATTAGCAAATAAAATTCTATTTTTGATGAAATTTAGTAAAAAATATTAAAGTATCCGAGGAACAACTTCTTTTGCCTGCAAAAGTCACTTTGAGCAGGTGAAATCGAATCCTCAAGATTTTGATTAACTTGTGATGATCCGAGATACAGTAAAACTTTGCATCGCTCTATTGAAAAATATTTGTGCGCTAGGAATAAATCTCGAGTAAATAATGAGTTTGCTATTTTAAAGATAAAACGTGTAACAGGCATTACATGTAAGAAATACAATGCGGGCAAAATAACAGCTCACTTAACATTTCTGTTAATTTCTAAATACATAGGATTTTTCACCAGATATTAGCGCTTTTATTGGAACAAACAAATGAAAATTAACAATTCCGTGTAACATATTTCGGAGCCATATTGATCTGATATGTCAAACATATACATTGATATTTCGAAAATTAAAAATTATTTTCTAGAGTTGACATGTTGTTTTTCAGGTAAGTAAAATGTTTTTTAATGTATACTATATCTAATTTATTAAGTGTAATTACCAGTTATTTGCCCCACTTTTATAATTTCCTTTGTATATTACATACATTATAATCTAAAACGTATTTGTTCAACGTATTTGTCGTCTAATACCGATGATTTAGTCATAGACCGAATTTCTTTTACCTGTAAGTTCAATATTTTGGCAACTGAGACTAAATTAGAAGGTGTCCGTTTAATTTTTCTTCTACCTTTTCCCATAGAAAAATGTCTGAAAGTCCAAAACAGAAAAGAGAGAAATGGTCAGAGGAGAACATGAATGGGGCTTCGAAGCTACTCCTCAAAAATAAAATGGCCCAAAGACAGGTCACTGCAGCTTTCAATGTTTCAAAAACGACGAATGTGAAGTCTGGGCACACGTCGAATGCGCAGATCAAGAAAATATTAAGTATTTTCCATACGATATACATAAAAATCAAATTTGAATAAGAATATGTATACTGACATCTAGAGGACTTTTTTAAACATTATTAACCATTTAGAGCAAAAGATCAAATAATTAAATAATTGATCGGTACTGGACGACAATTTTTCGTTTCCTAGAAATTCCGACATTACTATTCTTGCACATTGTCAATTCGTCAATTCGTATTATTGAATTTCATAAAATTAATTTTCCTACTTTTATCAAGTTCCATTTGTGCTATAAAGTCACTTTGTAAATTTTCATTTTTACCAACTCTAGCACAAGGTACTGTGCGACTCTCCCCTGCATCTTATTTTGTATGTGATTCGAAATCCAAATTATTCGATATTTTTCATACCAAACTACGATAAAGATTCTTAACAACTTCTGCAAGATTACCTATACTAGCATTTATGACGTTCCTGTCTCACAAGATCAATAACCAAGCCTTTTCCTCGATTCTTTTTCTCTGATGAAACGTTAAATAGTTTTCTTCCTTCTTTCTGTCCGGATGAATTTTATCTTTTTCGTAGGTCATTGATATCTGGTCGCTTTTTTAAATTACTTTTTCCGTAGTTTTCATGTCACAATAAAGAGATTAAAAAATGCTGGATCAAAATTCTTAATGCTTTTCTCACCCACTCCGTACTGTTATCTTTCTGTTCATGTTCAAAATAGCGAATAGAGGTACATATAGAGGCGAATACCTCTGTGTTTAGTCTATTGACACCCCCTCCCTCTCGCCCCTTGATGAGGTTGACTCGTGTTAGATTACAATATCAGTTTGCCTAACAATCAGAACTACATGGAATTTTGGGGATATACAGGCTGAGTCTTCAACAGCAAACCACCTGAATAATTCTTTCAATTTTTTAAGACGCAGGGAAATGTTTGAAACAAAAGTTGTTTGGTTTCGAGGAGGCTATTACGCGATGGAAAAAGTTTTTCTCAGATGGACGCGTTTACGAGTTTTAAAGAACACTTTAATAGGCTTCGTTTTTTTTTTTAAGTGCAGCCGTGTAGTTTTGAATACCTATTTGTCCCATTGTTGCTCTTTTGAAGACGGATTTAAATATCGCGGTCATTTAAGGTCACTCAAGGTCATAAAACGTAGTAAAATAGTCCAATCGAACGTAATGTTTCAATATTCCGAAACAAAGGAAAATGGATTTACCATTTTCAAGATAAGCGGCCCGTTTATAAAACACCATTAAACTAGGAGACGCAATCAATTGGAGAAAAGATAAATTTTCTGTGACTACTTATCGTACTCGAATTCGACTCTACATCTTCGTTACTTTGTCGAAACTGATAACATTAACAAAATATTTAAAAAATGTCAAAATCGGCGGTATCTCCTTTTTTTGTAAATATTTACCGGCTATTGAATCCATTGATTCTCGATTGCCTTATCTGTTTGCTTGTGTATATCTTTTATATGTCGGAGATGAAAGGAAAGCCGAAGCCTTTCCTTGGAAATTTTGGGAACATCCTCTAGTACGTTAGCCTAGATTTTATTATACTTGTAATTGCTTAAGATTTGTAATAAGCGAGATTGGGTTCGAGGTGACAATCGGTCGCTGAACGTAGCCACGGTCACGGGATGGATGTTTTATCTAACGGAGGTCTGGAGTGGTTGTATGTGTTTTCCGAGAAATGTGGTTGTGGCGGCATGCGGCCTCGAGAGCGGGCCTAGCCACGTGTGATGTTGCCTCGGAGGTGCCGATGCAATGGGACATACATTGTATTAGTAATCAAAACTCCAGGTAGAAATTGCCTAGCAACGGCGTTTGGAACTTTCTCGATGCTTCCAACGAGTGTGCCTAGCAACGGCGTTTGGAACCTTCTCGATGCTTCCAAACGGGTATAGAAAACAAAATGCAATCGTACAGGGAGAAAAATCTCCACGAGGCTGGCATTCTTGCGATTGCCTTGGAGAGTGATACATCGAGCATTTTCGACGATCGCATTTGCGTCTAAGTTAGTTTCGCTTAGTAAGGAGTTATCCCGGTGACCGTGGATTCGTTTGAACTCAAACATTGCTAATAGTATTATTTAATTTAATTATTCGTAGATCGTATTATTCATTAGGCTTAGTGTTTGTTAGACTTATTATTAGTTGTACTTATTATTTGTTAAGCTTAGTGATAGACCTGTATATACGTGTAAATAAAATCTCGGCTTTGTGAAACGATGGCTAGTCCACATGAAGAGTCGTCGCGCGCCCAAAATTCGAATCGTGATCCGACATATATATACATAGATGGATACACAAATAAGTTTCGTCTATGGCGAGATCAATTTAGCCACCTGAGTAACCAGCTATCTTTCGAATCAACAGATACAATACCGATACAATGATACGACATGCGATGTACATACTCGAAACGTTACAGATTGAATCAATGAATTAATGAATTAATGAAGAGTAGCTGCTAATCATTGGTAGGATACACGCTTGTTAAAGATCGAAGATGTCCCTGAATTAATTAGCTTTGAAATTAAAAGGTTAGGTATGTGGGAGATTTTGCGTTTGAGGAAAATTATTCGAAGATAGCAATATGGTTGATGATACGGAAGTGTAGGGGTAATAGGGTGAATGCACCGAGCAATGTACAATAAACAATTGATAATTGGTAATAATGTATAAATAATTCGTAACGATTAAGAATAGAAGCAGATAGTAATATTTAATTAGAACCCATGTTTTTTGTTTCAACTTCCAATTTATGTTCCTTTGATAGCAAAAACTAAAATAGAATTGATTATAATAAATTTTGAATATAGAGATTGAAAATTGAAATGGTTTATCAATTGGGCTGATTTCAAACTAATCTCGTAAAAAAGTTGTAAAGAGGGGAAATATAGCTTTAAGAAATACGCAATTAGTCGAGTGTTTACGGTACGCGCCAATAACAAGACAAGCTTTTGACTTTTGGAGAAGTTGACTGTAACAAAAATAT
This sequence comes from Bombus huntii, assembly GCF_024542735.1. Taxonomy (NCBI): domain Eukaryota; kingdom Metazoa; phylum Arthropoda; class Insecta; order Hymenoptera; family Apidae; genus Bombus; species Bombus huntii. The sequence goes on from NW_026099378.1 coordinate 14,489, forward strand.
ATTATATTATATTATATTATATTATGTTATATATTATATTATATATTATAGCTATAATTTTAGCAGATACTGTTTATCTATTTCGTTTTGCGTGTATTAACGTCCTCATGGTGTATCGTATAGTAATTAATGCATCAGATTATATACATATCGGTGTTTGTAGGTAACACGTTATACAGAGTGGAGAAGCAGCATCAAATTGTCACGATTGCAAAATAAAATGAGTGAACGGCTGGTGAACGAGCAAAATACTCGTACAATAACAAGTGAATGTAAAGGGAGCTCTAAATTCCAAGAAATTCCATTTTATCAGCCGAACAAAATGTATAATCTGATAATGTTTTGAGGATAGTAAGTTAGGCAGGCGAAAAAAATAGGTGTTAACGATCAAGTATAACAGATACAGTAGTAAATATTCAACAATTTTTCAACCGTAATGTATTTATACACAAATCTGCGTACTTTGTATCAAAGTTTCTGTTGAAAATGACAACGTGAGTTCGTGCTCGCCATCCATATGCAGATGCGTTAGTGATAAGAAATAGTAACTAGAGGATGATGCTAGTTACAATCGATAGATTTAATCGATAGGCTTAAGATGCTTTTTTGTTTTTATCCCTAGTTTTTGTAAGCGTGTGCAATAAAGGCTTTTTTTGGCTCAGAACGGTGTAATAGATTTATCCATTCAATAAAATAATAACTACTCTGATCTTACCTCTGAGTATAGAAATAACAACAGTTTCGATACATATATTTTTATGTACAGCATGTATAAAAAGTGTCAGGGCGTATAAGTGTCCACTAGCGTGATTTCGGAGGATCGGAGCCTCTGGATCGATTGATTCATGCAAAATTTTGTAAAAATTGACGTTTGCTGGCACCGTATGCTACTTAGCACGAGGATCAAATGGAACTTTACTGGGAAAGTATATTTGGATACCATGATGTGCAAGATATTATTCTTGTATATGTAGGATTTGTATACATTTTAATCAATTTACTTTTTTTAATCAATTTAATCCTCATTTTATCAATAAATCCAATTATTTCGCCATCTATCTCTATTACCGACTATCGAATTGTTCGTTGTTCCAAAAATGTGTTGCGCGCAATACTGGACACTATTAAATAAATTTTCATTTAAATAATTGTTTAAATGTTAAAAGACAAATAAATTATTTGCAATTTCAACAAGTTTAAATATATTATTTAAAATAATGAGATTAATTGTTATTTACAAATTTTATTTTCTATTATTCTAAAAGAAAGCTAATAAAATCAGAATCTTTGTTTGAAAGTCTTTTTTCACACAGTAGATAATTCTGTAATAATGTGAAATCACACTGATTGCTCCATTCTGTTTATCACGGGCTATCCCACCTGCTAACGAAAACTTGTTGTTTTCTCGTTAATGTCACATTGCTTACTTTCTACCTGACTGCGAAATATAAACTTGTTGCGAATAATCTCGATGTAAGACCCAATGGAATTTCAACGTCATTTCTCCAGAAAACGGTTCAATTGCGACTCATAGCTTATTTTGAAAAGTTGGCAAGTTGGTCCTCGCGATGAGTAGACGTTTGTAAAACTGTATCATCTAGAGTTGTAGAATTAGGTTGTAGAATCCGGTCAAATAAGTGTATTTTTTATATACTCTGTACATATACAGGCTTTTCCAGAATAATTCCATACCGCCAGACAGGATAAGACGTCAAACAAGAAAAAAAAAACATTTTTCATTTTTCCAGCTTATTTTTGCGCGTAAACTTTTTTTATTTAAAACTAAAGTTTGAAATAGTTGTAGATACTCTGTCACACTGAACGTATTTCATTGTAAGCTAGCTCAAGCAGAAACAAAGCCTTATACAAGAAAACTTCATCCTCTTCCTTTGACTTACTTTTGCATACAGAAAAATCTGCAGTCTAAGTGTGCTATCCTGAGATTCCTTGATTATACATATCTTTTCTAAATTTTTCGTTTCTGTTAACAAAACTTCCATAAATGATAAAGTGCAGGTATTCCTAAAGGAAAAAAATGTAAAGAAACTAAAATTAACGCCCAAACACCCAAAATTTCAACATTAACCCGCCATATATATATTGTTAAATATGTAAATTCGCACGTTCGTGGGGAGACGCGATCTCGAGGAAGCGCGCCAACGGGAGTCGTAAATTCCCGTTGCAATTGATTAATCGACGCCACGAATCGTTCGATCCCTTATTTCTTGTGGGATAATAAGGGTAGTTAAATTGACGATAACGCTGCTATTAACAGGTTATTATATATGTCGGAGATAAAAGGAAAACCGGAGCCTTCCCTTTGCAATTTTGAGGAAGCCTTCTAATGCTTTAGCCTAGATTTTATCATAACTGTAATTAAGCAATTGTCATTTGTAATTGTTTGACATTTGTGAAAGCGAAAGTGGGTTCGAGGTGACAACTGGTCGCCGAACGTAGCCAGGGTCACGGGATAAACGTTTTGCCTGACGAAGGTGTGGATCGGTTGTATTGTTCTCCCTAGAAATCACATAGAATTGTACTTTAGAGATGCTGATATAATGGGACACACGTTGTATTAGGAATCAATCTCCAGACAGAAACAGGTCGTCCCATATAACGTAATACGTTATACCGTCATACCATATAACGTATTACGTTATAACGTTATAACGTTATAACATATAACGTAATACGTTATAACGTTATACCATATAACGTAATACGTTATAACGTCATCCCATAAAACGTAATACGTTATAACGTCATACCATTTAACGTAATACGTTATAAAGTTATATCATGTAAAGTAATACGTTATAACGTTATACCATATATCGTTACATATGTCACGACCGGCATACTTCAAATCCGACGGACTGACGATAGAGATAAAGCACTCGGCGACAATGTATATCGCTGAAGTGCCTAATGAACCATCAACATCCCAACGGTCCTTCCACCGAAGGTTCTAGAAGAAAAAGCACGTGGCAACGATCGCGGACGCCTAGCAAATGCATGGACGGTGGGGATGTTCAGGAATGACAAAAGAAAGTAATCGGATCCGATCGAAAGTAAAATCATAAGAGTCAGTCTTAGAAAGTCACGCCTAGAGTTCGGAAGTAGATTGTAAAGTGTATTGATGTTAGAAAAAAAATAAAGTTTTCTTTTTTTATTTTTTTACCTCAAATTCCTTTTTTATTTTGTTATTTTACGTGACACATACATCGACACTCTGTGTTACCACAGATTTTATACGAAATAGTGAAATTGGAAATTGAATACTGTATTCAGAGTGAAAATATAATGCTATATGGAAATGAAATAGCACTTCAAAGACTTGATAGATTTCGTTAATAAAATAAAGCAAAATAAATCTTTAATTCACTCACTACGAATTTATGGTATTGATTAAAATCAATGAATGTAGAGTTACTTCCGATTAAGGGTACAACTGTTATAAATTAAGAGCATAATTACATTGAATTAATGGGAAAATGTTGTTATAAATTATTGGTATAACTGTTAAGAATTAATGATGTAATTGTTTTAGATTAATGGCTTAAATGTTATAAATTAATGGCTTAGAAGGTATAAATGAATAGCTTAAATGTTATAAATTAATAGTTTAAATGTATAAAATAACAGTTTAAATGTTGTACATTATTGGCTTAGATGTTGAAAGTTAATAGCTTAAATGTTATAAATTAATGGCTTAAATGTTATAAATTAATAGTTTAAATGTTATAAATTAATAGCCTAAATGTTATAAATTAATAACTTAAATGTATAAAATAACAGTTCAAATGTTGTAAATTAATGGCTTAGATGTTGTAAATTAATAACTTAAATGTTATAAATTAATAGCACAAATGTTGTTGAGAATTGTGGATCTTTGAAGTCGAAATAATGTTATAAGAACACTAAATTTATACTGAGGATTAATTTTAAAATAGTAATATATTTATTTCATGGACGATTTCTTATATATTCATCGATACATACTTGCACGCGTCTCAGCACTTTCTTCTATACCCGACTCTTAACCGACTGAACAGTTTACATTCATCTGTTTTCGAGACGCCGCGCACACACATACATCCACACGCTGATGTTCACATACAAGTATCTCTACTACACATTTAACCCAGTCCAACACAGAAAATTATACATATCTCAACAAATGTTATAAATTAATAGTTTAGACGTTATAAATTAATTGCTTATATGTTATATATTAATGGCTTAAATGTTATAAATTAATAGCTTAAATATTATAAATTAATTTCTCAAGTATTGTAAATTAATGGCTTAGACGTTATAAATTACTAGTTACAATGTTGTTATTTGAAAATTTTTTTTATTTACCTTATATTTAAATTCTTCTTGGATGTTCACTGTCCGGAATTTCAGGCACGAAAGAGCTCGCGCGCGACTTCCGCGTTCCTTATATATCTTGACAAGGTGTCGAGATGTCAATCAAACGTTAACGATCTCTTGACATAGCAAAGGACGGGTTTTCCATTGTAACAAAATCAAATTGAACAATTTCTTAATTTTTATCGTAAATTGGCGCCTTCGACGATTTAATACGGTATCCATTTTTATCATTTTAATAGTTTCTACAAACTAAGACTAAATTCACACCTCCTTGATACTAGTTTTCGACTATCAATTAGTTTGAACAAAAAGGGAAAAGAGCCTAACGGCAGTCGATGACGTTACTGTGAAATATGTTATGGTATTTAAATAATCAGCCAGATAAAATTCATATTAATCATTATATTATATTATTGATATTCGTTCATTTACTCGTGCTAATTACAAAATAAAATGTTCTCTTTCCTTGAATAACACCTACATCACCGTCTGCGATATTTAAATTTCTTATTTAATGCTTATTTAAAAGTCAGGTACCTTTTTAATTCCTCTCAAGTTGAACGAGTAAATTTACTCGTTATAGTTGTAACATAAAATGGCTATTTTCTTCAATACCACTTGCATCGCTGTACGTGATACAAATATTAATTATGTATCGAATAATATGTACCAATTGGCTGTAATCGCGGTTAGGTATTTCTTCGTTTGATCTATCAAGAGATCTATTAGGCTATTAGCGAAAGACTTATTGATTCCTCAAAGATGTATCTTAACTTAAATCTTAAAGATTAACTAAATGATTATATTTGATTAGTATTCGACAGTGTCTATCATATTCAGCCATCTTCTTTTATAATTGATACTGCTCGGATCAATTATTTTATAATAAATTGCAGATTATGCCACGGTATATTATAAGATATTTGTCTATAGCTCTTTTTTTCTAATTCATTGATTTTATTATTAGTCTCGTTGGTTTTTCCTGCGAGTATCTGCTGTACGTACATTGGAAATACATAATGGATACGTACATTATATATATATTTTAAAATATAAAAATAAAAAATTAACAATACTATTATAAATATTGCTATTATAATTAATTAATAATAATTTAATTAGATAATTAAATTAAAATAATTTATAAATATTTAACGTAATAAAATAAAATTTTTTAATAAAATTGATAAAAATTGAATTATCTTGTATATAAGTATATATTAATATATAATTATTAATTTTAAATATATTAATTTTAAAATCTTTATACATACATTTAATTTTATAAAAAAATTAAAATATAAATATAAATATTTTAACTTTAAATTGAAAAAATGTATTATATATAATTAAATATTTATATATAAAAATTAATATAAATTATAAATATTTTATTATCTTGAGATATATAATTAAATTATTATTAATAATAGGTAATATTAATTTATAATTATTTATTTATTTATATATATATATACGTCGGGTTTACATTAGAATTAGGGTTAGGGGCGTGAAACGAATCTTCGTTTGGGTTACACGTTGTCGTTATGCAATAGAGAAGACATTGGGTAGTGCAAATACGATTACCATAGAACCGGACAAGTAACCGTGGTAATTAGATACTCGAGAAACTAATGACAATGATCCTAGGTTCAATAACGAATCCGCGGACAACGGGACGGTAGTCGTACGCACTCGCAAAAAATCTAAGTCGGATTCTGTGTTAATATTCGCTGACCGTAAGGAGTTAATCCTTTTTTGTCGATGAGACCGCAAGAGAGAGAGAGAGACTTTCCGACCCGGTGATACCCCAGAGGAAAAATATGACGGGGTGTGTCTAAGGACACGAGATCATCGGATTCGTCGGGGACATCCTACGTTCGGAAAGTAAGGGAAATTGACGTTGCTGCTAATTGGCCAATCTCCATATCGGTAGTTAGAAAAGGATGCTAGCCGCCCTTGAGGGAGGGTTGCTAGTGGGAGACGTCGTTCGTGGAAAAATAGGTCTCTCCTGTCTTCCCGTAACTGGGACAAAGACTGTGTATCTGTTGAAGGATTTTAGGTAACTAGATATTAGTGTTTATGACGGTCCTCGGGCTAGCCGATCACGTACTGTGGAGACGCGTCGACATCTGGTAAACATCCTGCCCGGAGAATAGGATCTGCGTGTGGCGAGCTACGGGACAGAAACCGTTGGAATGTTTACTGCCATGTACCGCTACAAATCTTTCTTTTAAGGAGAGCTATAGGATTACTTAATGCCTTTGTTAGATGGAGAGTTCGTCCCGTTGACCGTGTGACACCAATTACCTCTCAGAGAAAAGACAGCGACTCCCGACTGTCGGACCCCAACGCCGCGACGCATCTTAGTCCCCATCAGACATAAGGCCCCAACCCCGACTTTCGGACTCCTTGGAATCCACACCAAACCCCCCAACATCCCCAAGCCAGGGTGTATATAAGCCGAGACTTCACCCAGCCCGGGGAGTTCTCGTTCTAGTTGCTGTTCTTGTACAACACCCCTTTCTCTGTTCAACGTTATTCTACTGTAAGTGCCAAAGTCATAATAAAGTTCGATAAAAGAGAATTAATAGTTGGGCTACGACTCAGCTTTCTTTTCTCTCGCAACCCAAGTATCCATTTTACGTGACATTTTGGCGATCCGTGCCAGGATCCATCAACTTCAAGAAAACGAAATTACGCATTTCGGCATACGTGCATCATTGAAGATTGAGGGATCAGCGGACCTCTGCAGATCAGCTCACTTTGCGTGAAAACGACTTCTACGGAAAGCGGACTACGGTCATCACCAAAATTGAAACTGGTCACGAAAAGAAGAATATTCAGGTAAAGAACTGGATTCTTTTAAATATTATCGTACTCGTCGCAATAGCTTCGCTAGTACAGACTCCAACAACAGTACAATAACCACTATGAGCAAAAAATCAGAAGACACATCTTCTGTTAGCCCTATGGCTACTGGTGTGGATCCAAGTATTCGGGCCATACTAGACGCTATGCAGAAGCAGAACGAAATCAAGTTAAGAAAACTGTTAAAGGAGACTATTAAAGCAGCGACTAGTCGGAGTTATCAGGGTAGTTTAGTTTCTAATAATTTGAACAAAAGCTTGGAGAAAACAGACGTTACTGTAGGAAATGAAGAAATGGTTTTGAAAGAATTTTCAAAAGAATTGCAGTCTAATGTAGAAAATTCTTATGAAAAGAAAGTATCAATTGACACCGCTTCACAGGATTATATTTTCATTAAAACAGACTTAATGTTTGATGTCAATAGCTCAACAGAATACCAGAAAGAGTCTGTGAAACGAAGGAAAGAAGATATTGCAGTATTGTATAATGATTTGTCACCATCTTCGTCACAAGATACTCAAAATTTACAAGAATGGTTTGACAAAAAAAGTAAAAGTTTAGGAGAAGCAGAAAAAGATCATAACAAGAAGGATAATATTTCAATGAGAAATATTTTGGACGGCGATACAAATAAAAAAAACCAAATTGAAACGAAGGAATTAGAAGCAGTTAGTAAATCAACTGCTGAAAATGATACAAAATCAATAGACAACGTTGAACAAAATATATCATTAGAATCCATACAAAAAGCAAGAGATAATGCTTACAATAATGAACATTTGCTTATAGAAGAAGACCAAATGATGACAGCGAAAAATGCGTGTGACACTACAGAATCAAAAACTTCAGCAGATCTTATGTCGAGAAAATTAGATGCTAATACACAAGAGAAGTCTTTAGAGAATAAAGATGACAAGAATCCATCTCCATCTATGTTAGATAGTAGTAAACGGAGCAGTCGTTATAATGTTGCTGCAAAGCCTGCTACTTCGCCAAAATTTGAAGATATTGTTTATAATCAAACCAGACAATCAAACACAAATAAAATTTTGCGAAGCGCTTTAAAGACGAAATTAATCGAAGACAAGTCTGAAATAATTAATAAACAAAAGGCATCGGAAAATGTAGAAAATAAATTTGCCAAAGAAGAAAAAAGAGGTGTTAAACAAAAATCAATTTCAGATAATGAAAACGAAACAACTGATACTCGTCAACGAAGGGAAGTTCTTTTAACGAACACAGCTAGTGATAGCGATAGGTATAAATCTGTAGAAAATGATAATGCAGTAACGGGTGTAATAGCAACTGATGAAGCGAAACATAGAGGCAGACCTAGGAGATCGGATAAAGTCGAAGTTAAAAAAGATGAAGATACAAGGAAGATCCTACAAAATGAGAAGGGTGGATTAGAAGAACAAAGAAAACTCGAAGAAGATACAAAAGAAGAAACTGCAGAGACAGAAGTCAATTCAAAAGGTATATTAAATAATAAGTGCGATTTACTTGATACCGAAAGAGCTATTGAAATTAATGATACGGTTCAAGATATTAAATTTACTGAAGGTAGAAGCCGCACTCAAAATGATATGGAAGATGTAGTAGAAGATTCACAAGAATTATCTAATAAAAGTAAATTATCAGAAATAAGGATTGCACTTAACAAAATTGAATATACAAAAACTATTTTACGGAATAAAAAGAATTCATTAGAAAGAGAAAGAGGCGTAAGGGAAAAGAAGAAAATGTACAGACAGAAATTATTTAAAAAAATATATCAGATGATAAATGTGATTTGCTTTAGAAAAAAAAAATATTATCCACAAACTACATTAGGAATTTATCTATTTTAGTGAGGAGAAAGAGAAAGGATAGAGGAGTTGATCAATAGACTGTGGCTTTTGAAGCGTTTATGAAAAACTTACAATTTTAATAAAATATTCAATGTAAAGTCTTTGTTATAATATTCAAATAAATAGATGAAAAAATACTGAATTTGCATAATTACTCATGGCTTATTGATCAATCATGCGACTCGTTCAGAGGTAACTCGAGTTGTAAAGGCGACAATTTATTAAAAATGGTATATCTGACGTACGATACATTTGCTCATGTTAAACTATTTAAATAAGTATAAAAATCACGCGAAAAAAAATCTACTGAAAATAATGTTGAACTAGTTAATAATAATAAATCATATAGTGAAACACAAACCTTAAATCAAGATTTTAAGTTCAAAAAAAAAAAAAAGAAAAAAAAAGAAGAAAGAAGTTTATAAAATGACAGCAACATGTAGCAGCAGGCGAGAGAAAATAAGCCAAATTTCTAAAAGAAGAAACGATGCTCAAAAACTCGAAATTTCTCGAGTGGATATGCTAAACAACGAATTTAATGAACAGTTGAAAGAACGTGAAACAGCAATAGAAGACTTACATCAAATGTTAAAGCATCAATCGGAAATTCATAAAGTTACCTTAAATGAAGCAAGTTTGAAAATAGGAGAACTCTCTGATAAAATTAAATGTTTTAAAGGAAAAGATAGCCAGATACCGAAACGTAATGAATTACTCGAAGAAGAACAGAATAAATGGAGAAGTTTAGAAAACATGATTACAGAAAAACTTGAAGAAGAAAAATCCCGTTAGGAAACAGCTGAAGACGAAGTGAGAAAGCTTTCCAAATATAACGAGCAACTTCTAAAAGATTATCAAGAAATCCATAAAAAAAAAGAGAGAGAGAGAAAGGAAATACGCTGAGGTTGTTCATCATAATCACAGGTAAAGAATTAAACATGTACCTCAACTGAAAGATAAAATCAATCGACAGGATTTATATGCGAAGAACATAAGAACACAATATATAGAACAGCACAAGATGATCGAAAAATTGAGAGCAAAAGGAAAACGTGTGCATAATAAAGGTAAAGAGAACACATAATGTATCTCCACCAGGGGCATGATCCAAAATTAAATAATAAAATAAAAGGTTTTGTTACTGAAAAGTTAGAGAGATTTCATGACAACAAAAGCATTGCCTGTGCAGAGTGCAGTGTATCAATGTGCACTAAAAATGCAAGCAACGTGACGATTACTTTTAGAACACCACAAGCACCACGAAAACACAATCAAGACCAAACAAGATCAAGTTCAAAAGTGAAGTTACGCGAGCTTATTACTGCTAACGACCAAAAATTGAATTACGATCCCGAGCATCAACTCGCTGATCCTCAAGTAGAATGTTCCGACAAAGACAGGACGACACAAGAGTTCGAGAAGCACATAGAGGACATGAAGGAGGAAGTGAAAAAATTAGAATTGCAACTCGACGAGTTACAAAAAAAAAAAAACACACACGCACGTAAAAAGAGTTCAATCTTTTGAAATACAAATTGAAGAACTAACAATAAAATTAGAAGAAAGAACATAAGTCACAAATATGAAGTTGACTTGCTGGAACAAAAAAAAAAGGCCAAACTTAATTCATGTGTTAGTAATTCAATGGAGGAACGTGAAGCTGGAGCTAAAGATGCAAAAGAGATAAAATGTAGTTCTTGAACCACAAGGACAAATAATCTGCCCTTCAATGTGAACTAGACGAACTAAAGGGTGAATATGAAAAAGTGGGTGATTTTGGATATAAATATGAAGAAGAAACTAATAAATTGAAACTGGATTTTGAAAAATAAGAAAAATGATCCTTGTCAATGAAAATAAATTTGAAATATTGCGTAGGGTAGAAATTGAAGGTAAAGTAAAAGATATGAACGAACAAAATAATTTTCTTAGAAAAGAACTGGAAAACGTCCAAAAGCTTTCCAAAGATGTTAATAATCGCTTACTCGAGGCGAACCAAGAATTAAAAGATTCACATAGAAAACACACTCTTATTTGAAAATTGAAAGAAGAAAAAAAAACATCAGGAAGAATTAGGTGATATAATAAAACTTCATGATGAAGAAAAATATAAACTGATACAGCATTGGTGTTCTGTAGAATGTCAAACTGCCATAAAGGGTTACATTGATGGAAAAGTGCAGTAAATATTTAAATAACAATCCATGACTTCTTAAGTAATTGTAACAATCTTGATGTTTTACTATGGAACAACTAGATGAAGTGCACAGTGACATTAATAAAGTAGAATCATCGATAAAAGTAGATGTATCTTCTTCATTAATATCAGAATCAACGACTGATATTATAAAGAATGTGCATGATATTCCAGAAAATCAAAAAAAAAAAAAAAAAAAAAAATAAGTCACAGGAATGTACAGATAATACAATTCAAGATGGTTTAGTAGTAAATAAATGTGATGTAACAGATTTAAATAAAAACAAAAAAAAAATTTTAAAGTAAGGAAAGTAGTGAGACAGACAGCATAAAGAACGCTGCGATTAATGAAGTAGAACAAGAAATAATAAATAAGGACCCACAAATTGATGATCAATATAAAAAAAAAAAAAAAAGATGAGAAATTTCAAGAAGAGCAAGCAGAGAATACAACTGAGATTGGAGATCATTCAAGATATGCAGGTGACACATCTTTAGATAAAGAAAGTACGAACGATGTTGAAATATTTAATACAAATGAGGGTGAACAAAACATTGAGAAACACAACGTTTATACAGTGTTAAATATAGATACAGTTAGTGTTACTAATGCTCAGTGTCAAGCATTAATTAAAACACTTGGTGAAACTTTTGATGATAAAGCCCAAACATTGCATCTCACGGATACAGACACAGATTTGTCTAAACTAGTTGATAGTAGTTCAGAAGTAATGGTACTGACTGTAGAAACTACTATATATTAATGATATGAATGAAAGTACAGAAGAAAATATTGTTTTAACTGTACATGAAAAGGATGCTGTTGTAAATTCCAATGAAGAAAAAAAAATGTTTCTGCAGAACAAAAAGGAATGAAGAACGCTGAAATTGTAAATGAAGAATTTAATTCGATAGGTTAAGCACGAGAAAGTGATGGAACAATTATAGAAGTAATTTCAACAGAAATTGTGGCTCAAGAAGTTTCTGAAAATTGTAGCCAGAAATACAATTATGACATATTAAATCATACAAAGACAAGAAACGATTCTATAACTCCTATTACCTCAGGAGTAATTAGTGATCTAGAAACTGCAGATGACATTGATATTAAAGAAAAGAATAACAAGAAACAACAAATGGAAATGGCAAGATTGATCTTTTGATAGTTCACATAAAATTAATGTAGAAAAGAAAATTATTCATAATAAAATTGTCGTACTTATACATGTTGCTAATACAGAAGGAAGGAATAAATCTATAAGTGAAGCAGATAAAGTGCGCATAACTAACAAAAGAAGTGTCATTCAGGATATCTTTGATGATTGGGGCATTGAAAATGCAGAAGATGACAGTCAGTCGGTATCTAAAGCTCCAGATACTGTGGAAATTGAATTGAAAAGTTTACTAAATGACACAAAAACACGAACTATACAGGAAAGCACAGTTGTACTGGTTGAAGAAGAAATTACATGCATGGAAAAAGAACCAGTTGTAGATGCTGAAAAGGCTTTAGAAGTTGCTAAACAAAACAAAGAAATGCAAGTATCAAAGGAACAACTGGATAACAATCAAACTATAAAGAAACAACAAGATAGTATAAAACCATTACTCAAAGACCACCAAGTCATTCTATATCACAGGCTGTTAGAAAGTCTACAAAAGATTCAACACGTGATACTGCGGCATTTCGTCAAACTTAGCAAATTATCCCTATTAATCGTAGTCGAAATTTAACCAGCCAACAACCTTCACAGGTTGAAATAGCAAAAGCATATACCACGACGAAGAAGAACAAGTACAAGTCGAACCAGTCAGAGTCCAATTCCATCGCTCCATACTGAGGAAACACCAAGATTTTGGAGGACCAAAATCAATCTAAAGAGGGGGGTATGTGACATCAATCGCATCTCAACCTACATCAGTGATAATACATCGACACCCGACCTTCGGACACTTTTGGACACATCACCACCTTATCATCATAGCATACACCAAGGCTGTGACGCACCTCCGTCCACATCAGAGATAGGATATGGACCCCCGACCTTCGGACACTTTTCTACATCATAACCTACACCTAGCCCCTCAACATCCTAAAACCAAAACGTATATAAACCGAGACTTCACTCAGCTCGGGCAATTCTTGTTCCTCTTCTAGTTGCTGTACTCATACAACCCCTATTTTCGGGTTCGGTGTTATTTTGTAAGTGTTTATAATAAAGTTTTATAAAGGAAAATAAGTAGTTGGGTTACGACTCGGCCTTCTTACTACCACCCAAGTACCAACTTTACGTGACAGGAGCCGCCTCGGACCTAAGACTGATAATATAGGACTTGGGTTAAGTAGTAGAAAGGTAGTCGCGATACACTGTGTGGTTTTTAATAGTTCTTACACACGGTGTGTACGCGAACCTTTCCCACCAAACTAGATTAAGAGTGGGGCCGCTCCACTGGGATACGTCGCAAGAGAGGGTAGGAGATCCGACCGGCCTTGGATACAGTGTCCGGCCGTGGGAGGGAGGAATCCGTCTTCAATGTCTCTGCCATGTACATAGCTTTGTTTCCCCCTCCTTCCATTGTGTCTAAGGCATGAGCCTGCTAGGTAAGCCTTACTGATGAGTCCACTAGCAGGCTCTGGACGAAACACACTTTTTTTCTTCTTTTTCTCCGTCTTCCTTCATATATCCGTGATAATTGTAGGCTGCTGGCTGTAGATGTCGCTTGCCGGGGTGTAGTACTGCTGTATTTCCTTCTTATTTAGATGTCGTGGAAGAAAAATCGGACTTTGGAAAAGTACGAGGCGCCGGGATTTGAACCCGGGATCCGAACGTTTGTACTCTATGGCGCTAACCACTGCGCTGCCGTCGTCCGACACTAGTTGGTTTCGAGTGGTGAGATTTGCGTTCTCGTGTGCCGCCACGAGAGGAAATCTCAGTGTGGGTGTGCTTTCTGAACGAAGAACACGGATTCGTTGTTCACACTTTTCGTTAGGAAAGTGAGGGTGCCCATTGATTATAGCCAACGTTAATGAATGAAGATAGGAGGAGGAAGCCTCCTACCAACGTGGCTCGTGGGTGACATTGTTTATTGGAAAAATAACTACCCGCTTTCTCCGTTATTTGTAAGAGTGCGCAATAAACCTAAGCATTGTTCTAAGGACCATCCATAAACCGAAAACAGTTACAGGGTTAGAGATTCCTTCAAGCTATTAAGATTACGTCAAAGGATTAAGTTTATAGTATATAGTATGTAGTAGATCAGTATATAGTATAAAGTTTCAGACGGCGCACGGACCATCGTACGCGCCGTAACATAGAGAGTTATAAGAATATACATAAAATATAATTAAACATCGCAAAAGTAACTTAATTAGAAATGACTAGAATGTATGATGTATAATATAATGAATTCAAATTGTCTAAAAAATATTACAAATTTATAGAGATTTTACTATAAAATGTTTTTAACAGAAGCTGATACAGTTATATAGCATTTTCAAGCATTTACGAACATTAATGTACGAATTTGAAATTAGCAATATTGAAGCGCGGTACTCGGAAAGACGAATGTACATGGATAATTGTATGCACTAATCAACTATACGGTTATAATTGCATGCTTGATAGAAAAATATCATCGTAAAATTGATATGATTTCATGGAAACGCGTCTAACTTGGTATCTCGAAAGTATCTTAAGCAAACTAATTAGCGTGCCTGTTATGTCTTGTAAAATGTAAATTAACATGTAACAAAGAAACCTTCATCAATTTGATTCGCTTCAAACTGCGCAAATAAGTAGTATAAATAATATTTGTGATAGATTTGGCATCAATTCCATGTTTCCTTTAATATTTGCCTTTAGAAAGTCCAATTCGTTTCACGATTATACAAATTACTAAAAAAATGTCTATATTAGTAATTTATTTATTTTGCATTAATCGTGACATGTTAGTTGCATTATGTTATATGTAAACTACCACAGAGGAAAAATGATAATCTTTCAGTTATTAGTTTTCTGATTTTAATGTCATTTTATGAGTACTTTAACACGAGGTACTTGTAAATGAAAACAACCAATTAGGTCTAAAAACATAAGCCTGTTACCAAGACTCTTATTAAATTGAACAAGCTTTTCAAAAATCGAACGTGTACATTAACGCGAACTTATTATTTGACTGATTTGACTGATTTGACTGATTTGACTGACATCCGAAATTGGTGAGATCATATGAAATTTTGCTTTTCGCGGTTCGGTGTATAAGAACGCGTCACCGATTGCTCAACTTTCGATATAAAAAGCGCATCAAGTCTACCGGATTATCCTACAGACACGCATTAATTCGTAAGAGTTAGTCATCATCTGGATAATAATTATCTGAAGAAACTTTCAACGTGAAAATATAAAATTTTCATTGATTACATATTGCGTTCGCCATAATTGAAAAAATGGTAAACCTTCGATCTCATCTTTCTAATACACATTTTCTTTACCTCGTGATAAATAAATTCTTGGAAATTTAGGAAAATTTTCAGTGATCATTTTAAGGAATTTGACAAATTTCCAACGAGACTATGTGACACCGTTAGGTAAAAGTGATTCAAATGTAGTAGCGATATTAAACGAGAAATCTATAAAGGTGTCATTAGAAATTCTAAGAATGTCTCTGCATCTTTATCTTAGGTATTACGCCAATAGTTTTCATTACCGTGATGTAATATTTATCATGCTTATTTTGTACGTAAAACGAATCGTTGGAATATTCCCGAAGCTAACGAAGCATTTCCCAAAAGTTAAACCGAAGAAATTAACGCGAATAGTTAAGTGAAATTTTTCCATTAACTTGCTGACCAACCGGCAAATAAAAAATCATAAAAATTGTTTCAATGTGTTGAGGTCACGCATAACTTCTTTTTTCATTGACGATTACCAAACAGGTAAAATTTCGAAATTGTACGAAGGCCACGTGACCAGATCGTATTGGAATTTGAAGTGCATGGAAAAAGACAACTCGAAGTACAAACCTTGAGCTGCACTACTCGAAGTACAAACGTGAACTAATGGATGCAGAAAAGCAATTAACGCCAAACATCCGAACAACATCTTGGAGCCCGTCATTGTTCTGAAATAAAAGAAGTGACGAATTAAAAAGACGCAGGACTAATAATAATAAAGGAAACTTAGTTCGTATTATAAATTGAATTTACATCAGAAAAGAAGCACGATCAAGCGAAACAGATCGTAGAAATGACAAATATCATCGATATACGTTTCAGTGTAATTTCACTTTTGAAAATTATTTAGTTTAATACGATCATATTCATCGCTCTGAAACTTTCATTGTGCTGCAATTTGTGCTGCGTCTTTTTAATTTCTCTATCTTTCTGTGTTTTCGGAAAAATTACTTGAAAGATTAAGAATTGCTTGCCTTATTTTATTTTCGATTAGTTAGGATTTGATTATTCCAGGTAAGGTTTATTATTTATAACAGGTTTTATCATTTAGGAGTTTGTTATTTTAGGATTAGTACCTTTTAGGATTTCTTATCCTTCGAGTTTCTGTTTCAGATATCTAGGTCTATTTCAAGATGTTTTATTACATTAGGATTATTTATTCGATTAAGATAATTTAAGAGTTTCACAATGTACAAAGAAATAATCGCGTGAAATTTAGATTTATGCTTTAAACGTATTAAACACGCGGTAATTTCAATGTCTATAGCCTCGAACGTGTTCTGATTAGTTGTGTCATTGTCTGTGACATTGAAATCACAAAAATCCATTGCAAGTGTGCTGTCATGCAATGTGGATGTAATTGGGTTTTTTGGGTATTTCCTGTATCATCTGATTTGTACAGTACTATTTTAACGCAAGGACAGGAAGCTTATTATATATTTCCCGTCCATTATTTGAATCGTTGTGAAGTGTAACGAATTATATTCGATTCGAGGAGATGTTAATGAATTACCCATTTCATATGTAATTACATGGAAATAAAAATCATTGCAAAAATAATTGATCTAATGACAACGGAATTTCCAATATTTTTTTGTTTCGTTACGTCTTTTTCATAATATATCTTTTATAGGTACGTGATTTATTAATCGTTCGAATGGAAATAATTATTCGTATAATATTCAAATGATTCTAGCCATAAAATAAATTAAAACGATACCTGTCAATGATATGCAATCTGCGTATGACGTCAACCTCGATCTATGCTTATACAAGAAATTTTATCAATCAATGACTAGATATACAATAATCAAATATTATAAAATTTCCTGAAAACCTTTAGGTGTTAATATCTTTAATATTTGCAAGTTATTGTTTAGCGCTAATTAGTTAGAATGTAACAAGTGGTGTACCAGAATTGAGATAACTAAGCCACACGAACAATCTTATTTAGATCTTTTTAATTTTTTAATTCTCTTTTGCTCTAATACTTCGTAAAATTAATCTTCATTAGCTACTACACTTCATAGAATAACAAGAGATAATTTTTCTTATATAACGTTTCATTCATAAAACCTATCATTAAAGTATATCTTCATAAAAATATCATTCCATACTAACGGTATATTTGGTGTCATACGAGATAACAGTTACCAGTGATTACATATGTAACTTTATAAAGATATCTCGTTTTATTATATATTAAAAGAATGTACTCATTGTTGCTATATTTCAGATGAAAAAAAAGGAGGCAACGATTTTACAGTAAAATCGTTCGTTTACAACTGATTCATTTACATTTCATGATAATACTGTGCATTCTGAATATGCTATGATTTGGTTTAAAATAATAAATAGTCCATTCTTGCATACTATTGCTCCAGCCTTACTTGTATTTTCGATATTGGTATAAATAGAAAGACAATTAATGTCGTTCGAGTCTATTTTCGGATCATTTATATTACGTTTAATCCATATAGTTATTATATGAGACATAGTATCGTAAAATTTGGAAGAATAAAACGTTCGTACAGGAAGTACATTTTATAAGAACTCCAACAAATCTGCGTGTGCACCTAAAATACAAACTGATAGTGATTGTTCATAAGTTTATATACATTATCTAATGTCAATCGAAGGTATCAATTCTTTTTCTCCATAAGAGTACTTTTTCATTTATATGTGTTCAAAAATACATGTGTTCAACCGTGAAGCATATGTCACCTACAACGAAAAAGAGTTTTCCTATACTTAATATTTCCTTTATATACCTATGAAAGTCTATTCTTCGCGTAGTATGAAATTATGAATAAATCTGGAATATTGTTCAATCTGAAAAGAAAAATAACTTATTGACATCATTCATTGATACGAGATTCAGAATGTTTGTTTTGTCTTGCAGAAAAAGAAGGCAGCCCTCCCTTTCTTTTAATGTGAAATAGAAAGCGAAAATTTGAAAACAGATTTTTTGGAAATTTACTTGCAAATATCGTTTTCAATATCGTGATTTTCTTCCCAATGGTACTGTACTTTCAAATTTTCCAGTATCCCTCTAAAAACAAAAAGTCGAACCTCGTTATTGTTAACGTAGGCATTACAAGGAAGAGAAGTATTAGAAAGCAGCTCCTTTTTATTATGGATTTCTTTATAATCATGTAAATAAGAAATTCCGGAAATTTTTTCCTAAAGAATTTAATTCTTGTGTTTTGATTGATAATTATTACACTGCATACTAACTTTTCGCATACTGTTCGCGTCTAACAATTTCCTAATAATAACTACTTCAAAATAACATATGTTCTTGCACGAATTCAAAAGTACGTATGATACAATTACAATTGATTCTAAAATAATAATTATTTAAAGATATTAAGATACTAATTAAACGTTTCACTATATTTCAAAATCTGGAACAACAAATTTTTATTTATAAAAAATGAAACTGTGTTTATATATTCTTTGTCATGATGCTATTTCTTATTACCATGTCGACATTTTTTAAAATTCATTTTGTTATCTCTACGCAATATGAAAATTCATATACTGCTTAATATTTTTTACATATTATCCATCCACCGCATGATATCTCCTGAAAAATCAAAATATTAATGTTATATTATTACAATGCTTCTTAAATTTCAATTTTTGACAAATTTGAAATCCAATATATTTTGCACAATTATTATTTATCAAAAAATTCCAAGTTAATAACTTTCTTTTCAAATGGCAAATAACATATACTTTGACTTACCTGTAAGTTTTTGTTCCTAATCATCATTTCCTCTTATAGAATATCATTATTGTTCTTATATTTACTACCAGTGTCATAGATATTGTAGTGGCTACAACTGAATTAATAGAAAATGATAAATAACTGTGTATAACACTAACACATAACTGTGTATAACAATGACACATAACTTTTACTTACATATCAGTCGATAAGGGATTACTGTGATATCCTGTTGATGTTTCTTAAGGCACTTGATTAGGTGTGATACGGTATCATTCCTTATGGTATACTGTAGATAAGTATTTTAGAAAATAACAAGAATAAATCTAAATTATTCAGAGGTTCCAGTTTCGGCTTAGACATAAATACAGGACCATTTGCAAAGAAGAAAGGGTGCGTTTCTACAGCCTCGTTATAGTAACCATGAATACCAATCTCTGAATTACTGGTTACTAAACATAAATATCCTATAAAATTTAATATATTTCTTTAATTTTTAATACATACATGAGTTAGTAGTTCTAAATTATGAATCATCCTACCTGTGATATTACACTTTTCCTTATAATATCATCACTCAAGTGAACAACATTAAGATCATGTAAACCATGTCATCCTATCTTACTGTGAAGATACTTAGTTATGTTATCTAACATTATAAAAATATCATCAAATTCAAGTCCTTTTATTCACATCACATGGCCACGACGATCTGGTTCTTCGTTATATAATGTTCTAAAATTTGTCGTATATATAGGATGTACAAACCGTGATATCAAGGTATCAGTTCTTCCTTCCCAAGGGACAGTTTCATTAAAATTCTGATAGAATTAAAAATTAATTATTAATATTCTAACAATCATATGTGTTAAATACATTATAGTCAACGATATATACCTGAGCGAATGTAGGGGTGATTCCTTGATAATTATAAATGTCATCAGCCCACATCATTGTGCCACTTCTTTGTACTCCAGCCTCTAGATTAACAGCCTAAACAAACATACAAAATTTTATAGAAGCTGTACAAAATATAGTATATATGCGCAATATTGAATCGTTCAAGGGGATATAAAGGTAATGTACATCACATACACGTGTACTCTCATGCAACAAAATACAATTAGATTTAATAGTATAAGCTCTTTTATTCATCATAATAGATTGGAAATTTAAGTGTCTTACGAGGGTGAGTAAAAAGTTACCCGCTCTGTCGGTGTAGAATTTATTTTAAGCAATTGTCAAAAAAGACATACATCATTTTTTGACATAATCACTCGATTTCTGTATACACTTTATCCATTTGCCGAAGGACCTTCGTATTTTCTCATTAAAAAATGTTTTGGGCTGAGCTGCGAACCACGAATGCATCGTCGTCTTCACCTTTTCATCAGCTTTTTCGGCATCCATCTCGCACAAACTTTTTAAAATCCAAATCTGTCGTGCACTATTGCATAAGCAGAGCCGTGGCTGATTTGCAAATGATTTGCCACATTATCCAGTGTCACTCGTCTATTCCATAGAGCATAAGTTCATGAGCACGTTCAATGTTGTCATCGTGGATGTGGACGGGCGTCCAGCTGTTTTTTCATAACACTTGTGCGATCTTCTTTGAACTTTTGTGCCCATTCAAACACACTTCGTGACAAAACACTTTCTCCATAATGTGCATTAAATCTTTGATAAATATAGGCATCAAACATAACCTCCGACCACAAGAAACGAATCACAGCATCCTGCACTGTTTTCCTGCAAATCACCATTGCAAAGCGCCATTACTCGCGCAACGGTCACAAACGAATTGACGTAACACAAAGAAACCTGCGCAGCAGCACTGAACAGATATTGACGTCATACGAAGAGTGCAGATGGATCAATACGGTCGACAGAAGTTTTAACTATCTGGAGTGCGGATAAATTTTTACTGAGAGTCGTATAGGAATCTATAATCTGTAAGTACACCTTTGGCTGAATGGAAATTTCTCTTACATATAGTCAAAAATGCAGAAACTGTGTATTGAATTGGAAAGTGATAAAAAATAAGTGAAGTTTCGAGGTTGCATGTGATTGCATGAGTACACAGGACGTTTTTAGCGAATAAAAAATAATTTTGAAAGACACGAGACTTATCTTGTATTTTATGCACTCTCTGTGTCCGAATTTCCAGAAGCTCTCTATCTTATGAAGTGTTTTAGATTAGCCGGAAAATTTTGTATGTACATACAAGAAGTATACGATCTAAGTGGAATATTCCATTATTCTCTTGATACAACAGAAACGAAATTTACAGAACTTCTCAGAAAGTTGGTTTATTATTACCAAATTAATAGAATTAATATACGTGTATCATCTTTACATACCTAAGTCGTGGAGGTTTATCGTGCGTAAAAAATTAGTGTCGTTTCAAAGTTACATTTCGTACATTTTAAGCCTATAATTTGTAACGTACAAAACAATGTAAATTTGAGCTGTTTCTTATCTCCACAATAAGAAAATCCAACTTTACGTTTTTTACACAATGATATTTATGGAACAGTAATATCGTATTATTGCATCGCTTGGAGAATGAAGTCAAGGTACGATGTGACCCTAGTGTAAACGCTGGGATACCCAGCTGTGCCGCACTTATAAGCATAAGACACAATACCTATTAAATACGAGGTTAATTCATGTTGTATCAGCAGTGGTCCGCCGCGGTCAGCCTGAAAGGATCGTTAAATTTTTAATCAAAGATACTGAAATATATCGATCGAATTGTATTGAAATTATACTTATATACAGTAATAATCTTCTATTGATTTGTGTATTGAAATACTCCAATTTATAACGTACATGTTATATGTATTTTGAGCAAAACTAAGATTAGAAGGAAATTAGATTAAATACCATAACGAGGTGTGAGAAGTGGGCAAAACTATTAAATTGTGTTTATCTATTATTTTTAATGTTTAAGACGTCGATTTGATGTTAATTTGAATTGACGTGTCTTCAGATACCGTATAGTTTGTAGTAACTCTGTAACTTAATTACCGTACACGAATTATTACCTATTCGATATTCGATCATACAGCAGACGATAAGTACATACGTACAAATACTCTGAAATAGAGATTTGATAAAGACAGAAATTAAATTTTTATTCCAGTGGAATACAAATTATTAAATAATTCTATATAATTTCTATTTGAACTATACTGAACTATAAAGTTCAAACGTGTAATTTCTGCCCTAACAGTTTTTGATCTCTATCCATATTATTACTCCTATATCAATTTTTTATTTCAAGCAAAAAGATACTCTTCCTAACATGAAGTAAAAGAAAGAAATAATTCAAGTTAATAAGTAAAGTTACTACCGATAAAATCATAGCATTATTATTTAGTCTAATTGAAATGTACATTGATGTGCTGTTTAATGCCTTTAAAGTTCATTCTTTGCAGTAAATGGCTTATTATTAATCGGAAAGAAAGACATAAAACGTACCAAGTTCAGCTGGTTTACCATCGACCACCCTGGTATGAGAGACGTTGCTAAAACCACAGTATGGTGGTCGCAAAGCCTTATACTTATACACAGTTTTTATTAAAATTTCTCTCTTGTCTTTGTTTGGATCGTTCGGACAGCAAACGATCGTAACATTGCCCTGGTATCTGCACACTGATCGTCTATAAAAAGCGGTGGCTGTACGGTACTGTATCTGCCATATTTCTTGCAGAGGTTTACATTTTCTGTAGTCAAGGCACCTGCCTTCTTGATTGTCCGGTGTGGTACATTCTGGATCAAACAATTTTAAAACATTTATACAGTTCAAAGATGCGTAAGAAAGCGACACCGATTACTCAACTTTCGAAGTAAAAAGCCGATCAAGTCCACCGGATTGCCCTACAGACACGTATTAATCCGTAAGAGTTAGTCATCATGTTGATAATAATTATCTAAAGAAACTCACGTGAAAATATAAAATTTTAATTGATTAGATATTGTGTTAGCCATACTTAAGAAAGAAAATGAAAATGAATGAAATGAAAGAAAAGGACTACCTTCAACCTCATTTTTTAAATAAACACTTTGTCAGTTTTGCGGTAAATAAATTCTTAGGAATTCAGGACAGTTTTTAGTGAATCATTTTGTTTCGACCGTTCGCGGAGAGACGCGATCGCGAGATAGCACGTCAACGAGAGTTGTAAGTTCCCGTTACGATTAAATAATCGACGCCACGAACTGATCGATCCCCTTATTTCGATTATGATAATAAGGGTAGTTCAATGAAATTCCACAGAATTAACACAAATAAATTAATGTTTATTTCAACAACTTATTAACTAGAAAGATATAAATGGAACAAAAAAAATGTAACTGCGTTTTGGTTGATAAGTAATGCGCGACATACCACATGTGTTGACGGTTCGACTTCTCGAAAAGTTCTGAACGCCTTTCGATTTTTTTCGTTTTTTCTGGAAGGCGACCCCCACTACGTTCGGATCACGCCACATTCTTTTACGCGAGGTAAAATAACGACCACGAGTCGACGTTTCTGGAAGTCGCCCTGCTTAATGAACCATGCGCTTGCCACTACAATGTTTGTTTGCCGGGTAGACGCGACGGTCCGTCTGCGACATTATAGTGCCGCGATCGATAGTTAAGAATATGACCTATGGTAAGCCGCATGGCGTAACATTCTCCCCCCGTTGAGAGGGTACCGATCAAACTAGCGAGGTGTGGTTCAAGTTCCCATCTTATTTCGTCTCGGTGGCTATTTGTTCGGGTTTCTCGAGATCGGGTTGAATTGGCAGTGGGACAAGCCTTTTGACGCCCCGATCCAAAATGCTCTTTGCCGTCTGAACTGTAGCTGTCCGGATGACACCATCGGCGCCTGGATGAACCTTGATAACTCGGCCCAGAGGCCAATGCATGGAGGGAACGTTGTCCTCTCTGAGGATGACGATTGTGCCCTTTTGGATGCTGTGTCCACCCTTGCTCCATTTATTGCGGTTGGTTAGCTCGTTCAAATACTCCTTATGCCAGCGGTTCCAAAAATGTTGTTTGAGCTGTTGGATATGCTGCCATTTGGAGAGTTCGATGGAATGTCTCTGAAATCTCGATCACGTAAGCACATTAATGAATCGCCAATGAGGAAATGTCCAGGAGTGAGGGCTAGGAGATCATTTGGATCGGTGGAGATAGGAGTTAGCGGGCGGGAATTGAGGACTGCTTCTATTTCTATGATAAGAGTATTACGGTGTTAAGCTCATATGTTTCTGTTTCTCCACTCGCGCTGCGCCATAATATCCTTTGATATTTCCGATCCTCTGGTCGTACGAGGAATTGCCGATACATTTTCTCGATGTCGCCAGTGAGTACGTACTGATGAGCGCGGAATCTAATTAATATACAAAATAAATTGTGAATTGATTCGAGAATATAGGATTTCCCCATTTTCATGATTGTCGTGATTTTTGTATAAATATATTTTTTAAGATACTAATAATTAGGTACTTATAAATTAGTATTATCAATTATTTTGCATTTATAATTCCGCCTTTAGTATAAGTGTTAATTGAAAACTAACTTTATGTTTCAAAAAGTACTAGCAAAGTCGTTGAGTAACAAGCCATTGATGCTAACACAAATAGCATTGTCGTAATTAAATATTTCTAAATATTCATTTTTCATTTTGAACCTGTAGAAACAATTTATTATATATACTATTAGCTAAGTAATTGCATATTTAATTAAGTCGAAATATAAAACTTAGTTATTTTAATAATTTAAAAAATAAAAAACTGACAAACATTTCAATTTAATTTATGGTTGGAACAAAAGACAGTTATTTTTCATTAATTGAAATATTGCAATGCAGAGTACTTTCCAAAATACGCCGAGAGTATTCCTGATGGTGAAACGAGCGTTGCTTCATCGAACGCAGCTAAAGAAAACAACATCTATGTAGTTGGTGGTACGATGCCTGAAATAGAGGGCGATAAATTGTACAATACTTGTACTATTTGGGGTCCCGATGGAACTTTGATAGCAAAACACCGAAAGGTAAGTAATATATTCCTTTATGGCTTTGAATTTGAAAATATTGGGGCGAAGAAAGTGACTCTATCTAGGAATAATTTAGGAATATACATATGTACATACGTATACTATAACCAATTCTGTAATTTACGGTTTATAAAATACGTTATGATACGGGAAACGCCCATTTTTGTTGTAATGTGTTTGTGTTGTATAAATTTTTCACATACTTAAAATATTATTATACTTATTTTTTCTCCTTTTTAAACATTATTAAATGATAGGATTTTTTAATAAAAGAAAGTGATAAAAACGCTGTCAGTTATTAAATAAAAAATAATTAAAGTTTAGGAGTTGGTAACTTTGATATTAAATTACAAAAGTTGCAGCAATAGAATTAGCGACTACATTTTTATGTTATTAGGTACATCTATTCGACATCGACATTCCTAATAAGATTACTTTTCGAGAGAGTGATTCACTCAGTCCTGGTAACTCCCTAACGACGTTCGATGTGAAGGGCTGCAAAATAGGTATTGACATTTGCTATGATATTAGATTCGAGGAAATGGCACGCATTTATCGGAACAAAGGTACAGTAACTTAATCGATCAATACTTAACTAGCAAAAAATTAAATATCTTTCTTAAATATATTCTATATAAAATTAATATAATCTGTAACTCTGTATAAAAAGAAGCTTAATTTAAAAAACCAGTATATTTGCTGAAAATGAAACAAATAAAAGGAATTAAAAGCACAATAAGAGGACTGTCCTCGCATATTCAGAAATGATGGAATGTGAACCGTGCAACTACGAAGTTAATTGGTATTCGGTGGCTTCATATTTCCTGCTTCTCTGGGTTAGGTTGCCAAATGCTGATATATCCAGCGGCATTCAATATGACCACTGGACCACTGCACTGGTCATTACTTCAGCGTTCCAGAGCGAATGATAATCAATTATACGTTGCCTGCATATCACCGGCTCGTGTTCCTTAAGCAAGTTACGTCGCATGGGGACATACACAGTTGACCAATCCCTGGGGAAAGATTCTTTACGATTTGGAAACTCAAGAGAATATGGCAGTCACCGATATCAAAAAAAAAAAAAAAAAAAAAAGCTGGCGAACCGTGTGTTACCACAACGAGACCCGCGATGCTATTTGTCGCTTTAAATTGTGCCGCAACTCGTTTTTGAGATCTTTGCCACGGGCGCGTTAAAATATGCTGAAAATATATTTCTGGCTTTTCTGGGGTTTAACTGAAATATGACAAATAACGTTGTAAAACATATGTACTTATGACTTACAGAGTAATTGAGTGTACAAAATATATAGTATACAAAATAGCCAGCGATTTAGGGCTTTAAAAGATCAAAAGGAAAGAAAAGAAAAGAAAAGAAGAAAGATAATATGTTGTGGCAGTCTAAGTCGATCTAAGAAAATAGATAAAGGGAGGGAGGGGCAAAGCTAGTTAATCTGGAAAGAATCCAAGCGTCAATTTCAAGCATTTACAGAGAATCAAGCGGGCTGGTTAAAGTCGTGAATTGAGCAATTATCCCGCGTTAGGTTCAATCAGGTTAGTCCCACGCGAAATTGATCCAACCATGCGAAAACGAGTGTATTCTGATTTCTGTCGCAGATACTTCTGGCTAGTGCAGTACCTACACGGTGGTTGTTGAAATAGCCGCTTCTCATCTATTTTCCGCAGCGCGGACATCATCCTTTGATCCCTTACGACTAACGAAGTTTTCGAAGATGTACGGCAGTTTGAGATTCTACTTGAAAATGATCATGATTGCGGTCTGTGTGTCGTCTGCTCTTCTTTTTGTCCTTCCGTTAAAGACTGGTAAGTTGATACTGATTAATTATGCGATCGAAACCCTATATAATGGCTACAAAAATGCCGCTAATATAATATTCCTTCTTTCTTGTATCTGTCTGCCTCTCAGGTCGTTTTACTAATTACAATAAGTAATTTCGCCTTCTTTGCGCTCCCTTTTAACGCATTGAAACTTGATCCAGTTTCGAGAAAATGAAAAATTCGTTTCTTCTCTTTGCTGATTCACGGCAAAAGCGTCGACTGTAAAAATATTTGTAGTTGCAATAGCAACAAGTATGTTTTCTCAAATAGAAAATATTGGGAGCGTACACGCTGGCAAAACAATTCATGAATAGCTCGTCCTCTGCTTGTTATTTGTTTCGATACTGTTAGCAAACAAATTCATGAAACATACTGGTATAGCGTAATATGAACATAAAAGTTTTGCGTACACTTGAGAGCTGAACTTTGGTTGTTATACGTATATTATACATATACGCATACAGTTATGTATATGTATATATATATGTATAGAAAATTCCTTAGAACTTTGAGCTTAATAACATATTAAAATCATTAACATTAAGGAGGTGAACTTTACTTACCAATTACCAAAGTTTCTTCCGCCAAATAATACATAAAAATTGAAAAAGATAATGTAACTAGTTTTAACTTTTTTTTGTGTTATAATTTGAATCACTCGATTTATCCGACTGAGGATGGTCGATCGCAATCTCAATGTATACGTATTCTCATCGCATGAAATAGATCACATGAGGGATTTTCAAAAGTCGATGGAATATTAATCGCGATTAATTATTTGTAGGTGTATTCTGTGCGGCTAAAGCAGTCACCTAATGAATTATTGAGTACCAGGAATGTTAGCGGTAAACAGGATTGCGGCTATGAATGATTCTCTAATGTCTATATTAGAGATGAATTTGATAATTTATCCTCATAATATGCAATCCGCTTTTAAGTGGAAATCATAATTAACAATTTCTGTTTGATTAAATATGAAGAGCAGATAAATCGATACGCTTAAATCAATATTAGAATTTCTTAACATTTTTATCAAATATTTTAGCACTGTAAAAGCGTCGTAGTAGAGAAATATTAGGTTGTTTCAAAAGTTTCTTTCGTTTTATAAGAAAGTAATAGATGTACAACATTTTTCGTTTTATATTATTTTATTGAATTACGTGTGATCCACCTTTTTCCAATTTAATGTAAAATAATATAGAATAACATAAAACAAAATATGTTGTGCATCTGTCATTTCTTTTTAAAACGAAAGAAACTTGGGACAACCTAATAGGAATTTACTTTTATTATCCATTATAAAAATGGATTGTTAATCCTCTAGGAGATACGAACAATATAATTGCAATTAATAAGGAATAAGCTAGCATAACTTAAACCAGCTTTTGCAGAAAGCTATTAGCTAAAGATGTTTATTAAACAATGACAACATGAATTTTCTTAAGTACCCCATTTGGTACTTAATCTACTTCGTAAGTACTGTGTGTCCTAGCCTTTAAAGGATGCAATTTTAACCAGAATGTTTCACATTACTTACCCGTATTATTTCCTTGTAATATAATTTATATTTACATTATCTACGTTACGTTACATTCTACGCGTTAATGTAATGTGATTTTTATTTCTAATCGAAGTTATTCAAAATTTGTAGTATCTCAATAAAAAATTAACAGCCTGCAAAAACTTCACAGAAGCATTAGTATCTTCGAAACTATTGAATTCAAATGGCTAATATTCCTTAACAATATGCACTCGACGACGTTTATCGAGAGAAGTATGTGGCGTAATAGTTAAACTTTCAATTCATATACATATATCGTTTATGAAAAAGTAGTCATTCTGCTTTTGTGATCTGTGACACACTATAAATTCTCATAAGCTAACCAACGCGTAATCTTCTGTAACGTATTAATATAATATAGTGTAATATCGAAAAATAAGGATAGAAATTTTTTTTTTCGATTACTTACAATTTATTAATATTAAATTGAATATACAAATATAAATTGGACAGAGAACGATATTTAACGGAAACTAAATGCAATACTCGTATCTATATCAAATAACTTTACAGTTATTTGACCACTCTCGTCACAACGAATCTAACACACACACACTCTCTCTCTCTAACAACTCTATCAATTCTCACGACTCTACTCTTCGACGACTCAAAACCTCTAACGACTCTACTCTTCGACGACTCAATTAGCTCTGATTCTCGCAACACGCACACTTTTCGATTCGCCTTGGATAGCGAAACCGTCCTTCTTCTAACGTTGTCTATTGTTTCCCTCATACCTATGTAAGAACTACCAACTACGTGCCTTTAGTCACGTAGGCACTCTTAAATGTAAACGAACCACAGAAACACGACGTACACGGTTTTTTTCTATTTTCAGCCGATCTCCAATCAAAGTTATTCTACGATATTACACTCGGCCTTTCCTGACAATCACATCTGCCCTCAGATGTGCTCATCATCGCTGCTCGCACTTACATCACTATCGTCGGCATTCCACCACTTCATGTGATCGGCTGCCGTGGAAGTTGTACGTGGCCCTTCGTGCTCCCCCTCTCGCTGCACTATGTATCGGTCATTTCGTAGGACTTTTATCACCCGATACGGTCCAAGAAACTTTGGATGCAGCTTTAGCCCGGGACCCTTCTGCATCCTCTCGATTGCCACTAGATCTCCCGTCCTGTACGCTGTCGCCTTCTTGCGTCTCCTGTTATACGCCCGCTTGTTTCGGATTTGGATCTCCTCAATCCGTCTCTTTGCGGCTGCACGCAGCTGATCTCGTTCCTCTTGGAACACCGCGGCCTGTTCGTCCTCGATTAGCTGACTGATCTGTGGGTCGTCCCGCAGCCTCATTCGTGTTCCGAACAACAACTGGAACGGGGCAGCGTTCGTACTTACATTGGGAGCTGCATTTAAATACCTCTGCGCTGTCTCCAGGTGTTTGAACCACTTGTCCGGCGTTGGTGCAGATAGCTTCGTCAGCAGTGGGATAAGCGTCCGGTTCACTCTTTCCACTTGTCCGTTCGCCCGCGGGATCCCAGTTGTAGTCCGAACGTGCTGTATGCCTTCCTCTCTGCAGTAGTCTTCGAAGGCGCCGGCCGTAAATGCTGTTCCGCGATCGGAAATGATTCTCCTCGGGTTCCCAAAATTCACAGACTGCTTCCTCAAGCGACTAATGACCTCGGCAGAACCCGTCGACTTGGTGGGATACAACCATACAAACTTTGTGAACGCGTCCACCACCACAAAGATATGTCGGTAACTTTTTTTTGTAGAAGGTAATGGCCCAAGGTGATCGACGTGGTAGGTGTCGAGCGGTAATTCCCCCTTGTCGATGGTATTTAGTAACCCCTCCTGTTTTCCCTGCTTTCTCTCTGCAAGGATACAGTCGATGCAACTCTGCACTACCTTTTCTACTTTTTCGCGCATTCCTCTGAACCAATAATCCCTCCTTATTTATTATTCTACGATATTACAATAGGTATGTATATCTCGACTTTGAGCAACCAATTGGTGCTAAATAAGCTTCAGTACATACTTCTTACACGTAACAAAAGACCAGTTAACATCTCTGCTCTTAAAAGAAAAACGAAAGAAGCTCTGAAAAGCTGCAGAGTTCAGGTCGAATAACACCAGCTCAGATAAATGACCCTCTAACTTACCTTTGTCCTCATCGACGTCAGTGATTTTAAAGCTAGTTATAAAGTGCACTTCTCAGCCAGCGTCCACGGCAGTCAATATTATTTAACGGGTCTTAATGCGATGTAAAAAGGGAAAAAGGAGGAAAGAAGGAGCAGGGAAGCAAAGAGAAGAAACGAATTTTTCATTTTCTCGAAACTGGATCAAGTTTCAGGTTGCTCGCCAAAGAGTCTGTAGCTAACGAGACAAGATTAGACAAACCGCGCTTTAAAATTGCCACAGAACTATAATAATCCTCGAAATCAATACGATTCGTCGATCCATCGCCTGATTAAAAAATGAGATAGGATGAAGCTCACTAGTCGGCCTTTGAACTTTCAATAGCGCTTACGGCTCGTATACTCTAGTTTGAATGCTACAATGTAAGCCAAGTCAGCTGTAACTAGCGTTCGCGTGATTGTCGCTATCTATTATTCACGCGTTACACGTTCGCCAGACAAACGCGTCTACCGGTTGACATTGTTTTCTGTCCTGAGTTTCAAAGCAATTATGTTGCTTCGTGTAATCAAATCTCGCCAAACTAACGATAAGTTCTTGTTTGATCTTACACAGTTATTAAAACTATACAAGTTAAACCAATCTAGCCTAAACAAGTAATGTCGTTATATATTCTTTTTTAAATCTATATATTGTTTAATAAATCGTGGCTAGGATATAGTAGCTGACAAGAATATTCGGACAAATATATTTGTAGAAACATTTTAGGAGTGTATTATGCATAGTGGCACTATTTAATACTGTACTGTGACTATCATGGTCGTGTTGGTATTATTCGAAACTAATCTGAAAATCTCTATGGAATTTGTAAGATATTTAGTACGAGTACTGTGCATTACTGATATGTACACAACCGAGACGAGATAACGAAGGTACTGCTCTCCATCGTTCATCGCTACGCGTTGCTAATAGCAACGTATAATGCATATATATCTCGCAAAGACCATAAAAGTACCCAATGGAACCACGTTTAATATTTTATAATAATGTCCCATTACAGTTTCGTCATTTTCAATTAATTAAACACGACCCTCTCTTTAAAAATTAGAAGATAAAATACGTAATACAAATCTACTCGAAATCTTTTAAACCTTACGGACGACTACTTATGGTCTTTAAAAGCAGCAGGGATTAGCAGAATATTAACTGCGGATTTTTCTTGGACCGCAGCATGCAATATGAAATATGGTTATTAAAATGTACACTGAAAATCTCATATCCATAAGATACTCGTGCTTGTAGAATCTTGAAAATGAATTCTTAACCCAAATAGTCGACCGCGATACTCGAGAAATTTTGTGAAGCTGACGTCAATACCAATATGTACCGTCGTTGTGCTATTATTTCGTGATAAGCCGTATTGATTGCACTTCCATTTCACGGAATTAATTTTTCCACACAAAAAGTGATAACGATAATCGAAAAAAGAAAAATATACTACCACTTTTCGTATCAGCATACACAAGCGCACTCGATTTTACACGAGTATACAATTTGCAAATTCGACGGAACGATCGGATTTAATTATTTTTTCGATATTTCAGGCATCAAGTTTTATTTACACATCGAACGTTGAAATACGGCGAAATAGAAAATGTACAAACCACTCTGGACATTAATTAACTTTAAACGTTATTGATTAATTAAAGAAAACAACCATTGTGTTGATTTTTACATTTTGAAAAATTGTTATCCACTTTTGCTTTGTTTAAAAATTGAAAAAAAATACGTTTATTGTAAGTCACGAGTATCTCTTTTATTTATTTAAACTTTAGATCAAATATTACAATTTATAAATATATCATTTATTTAGATATACTTGTAATATCTGTTTTATAAGTTTGTACAACCATTTATCTATTTATCTATTTTATTTGCACATAATCTTTATAGACTGATTTTGTAAAGAATAAAAAATTGTGATTCTATTTAAAAACGATCGTGTCAGACTCAAGTGATAAGCGATATATATTTCAGCGATATATATATATATTCAGATTTCACCATCACATAAACGGTGCTATTGGAAACGTTTCACAATAGACGTCTTATAAGCGCCTGCGATGTCCGTCATATGTAAAGCTATACCACTGAATCACGGCCGCCATTTAGTGATTAAGGTCGATCACTTAGAGTTGTTAATCCGACATAATGGCGAGCAATACATCGAAGACATTATTGGAAACACAGTTACAGTTTAATTTCATTGAGCTTATTTGCAAATAAATGTGTACAATGTATTTTAGAGGTTTTAAATATTATTGCTGACTAAACTTCGCATCTGCGCATCATCTTTCTTTAACTTTTTTTGCATTTTCTTATCGACGCATGAAGACGAAATGCGTAAATTTTATTATTTATTTAAACATTACTATATTGTGCTCAAAGTAGCGGAATATCGTTCTATTATCAATATATGAAGAACTAAAAGAATTAAAAAAGAATTAAAAAAATATGTAGTTCAATCAATACTTCGTGTATTTTTCTATCTCCACAAGACAATATCCGGACCAGTTACGCTTACAGTATCAACAAAGATTTGTCCAGCCATACGGAATAAGTCGTACTCAGTAGTATTAACCGCACGAACTCCAGAAACACTTTTGAAGTAAGTTTCGAACCAATAAATCCCCGAACTAAGAACTGTCATATTTCGTCTCTATTTATCGAATATTGTGAGAAAATGCAAAAAAATGAAGTTAAATAGAAAAAGTACTTGGAAATTTAAAAGAAAAAATCTCGAAAAATCTCTTAATACTTTTTACTGTCGTCTTGAGACGCACCATATGTTAAG
The DNA here is from genome assembly GCF_024542735.1 of Bombus huntii. Taxonomy (NCBI): domain Eukaryota; kingdom Metazoa; phylum Arthropoda; class Insecta; order Hymenoptera; family Apidae; genus Bombus; species Bombus huntii. Next base: position 48,366 of record NW_026099378.1, read on the forward strand.
CTTCTTCGTAGTTACAACTTTTACCGCAGATGTAACGAACTGACAAATGCTTCGAATGGCGCGCGCGCGTCAACGCCTACACTTAAATTTTAAATAAATGTTTTTAAATAAATGTTTAAAATAATACATTAAATGTATCAACTTTCTTGCGCAATTTCATTTAATTTCTTACGATATGGAGGGTTTAATTACGTTTAAGATATCTATTTGAATCTTTTAAATTCGAAGTTTTTTAAAAAATTACCTTAAACTTTATAAAATTAAATCGTTTTTCCACTTTGTTGTATCATAAAATAGTTACTTAAATTCAAACCTTACCGTCGTCTTGAAATATTCTATATTTTCCTCGTCTTAAAAAATCTCCCTACAGAAAGAATAAAGAAGAATAAAATCCCATACGTTAAATTTCGCGTGATTGATGGAATACATAACGATAACGAGAACTAACTAGCGACAACAAGCAACCATTAGCAAGGACAACTGGCGACTATAACCGTCGTCTCTATGATGTATGGCGACTAAGGAGAACAGCCAGCAACTACGGATTACATGTAACAACCAACTGCCCCACTTCTAAAAGGCAACTAACTTGCAAACCCTTTGATGGTTTCTGTAGCGTGATATACCCCTTGAACGTGGTTAAAGAATGTGGTCGCCGCTGGACGGCGGTTTGCCAGCAGAGCGATCTCGCCAATTCAAAGCTTGACATTACAAACTACCGAGAATCATTAGGCTCGTTATCGAGCATCTAGCTTTCAGAAGGTGCTTTATCATATGATATGACTTCACGATATTTTTGTAGCAAGAAGAATGGCCAACCTCTAACAAAACAAATTTTTACTAAGTGCTGCATGCGAGCTGCAGGCCGGCCTACTAGGGAAATTTGACGAATGAATAATCTAAAATATATACGAATATATTCGTTATATCATAAAATGCCCGCATTATGTTCTCTAACACCATAGAGGAAACTAAATTTATATATTAAAAAATTGGAATACCTGTTATAAGAGAGTTAATTAAATTCTAACCTATCGATGACTCCATAAAAACCTTTATTTCCTAAAAATGTATATCTTCCAAATTCTCCTTAGAAAGTATCATAGAGAAAATATGAAACCTGAAAAGTACATCACGCTGATGCCTCGATCAACCCTCGTGCTTCGCAGTCCATGTGTCCGAGCGATGAATTCCCTCCAAACAAGGAAAAACCAAAGGGAGGTCTTCTTCGAAGGACGTGAGAGGGTAAGGGAAGCAACGGGAACGATGATCACGCGATATACTGGCGGCGTACGTATAGAACGGCTGTTGCGAGAGAGTTCGCAAGAAACAAGAAGAAAAAAGGAATCGTAGGCCGACGCGACTATACGCTGTCAACGGACAGTGACTGAGCCTAACTGAAACGAACTCTGTCGCAGTATGAGCACAGGCTACGTTCGCGGGTCGATCGAACACGTTCTGCGCCTTTCCTCGGCACCAGCGTCAGAACCACCCTCGACGAGCGCAACGCACTGGTGCACCTGCAATATTAACCACTGGTCTTTCCTTTTTCGCGCGATATTATATCAGCACCTATGATACCATTTCAAAGACCGCAATCAAAACATTAAATACCGCGTTAAAGCCATACAATAATTCGCAATATTCATTCGTAAACGTTATTGTATATGTGCTTAATTAATCGTTATTATGTTTCGAATGATTTACTACCTCATATTCCATAAGCAGATATATGGTTCATTTTCACCTCAAGTACGATATAATTTGTAACAAATATTTATAATTCACAATGTAAAATATTTATAATTCATTGGAAATATTTTTCTATCACGGTATAGTGGTCAAATTTCACATAAATCACAAACATATGGTAGTCAGAAGCTATACTCACGACATGACAAATCATGATGATGTCATGAAAAATGGCGTCCGTCCATATATATTCAAACGCAACGAACAAGTTCGAACTTTTCGAGAATAAACGATTTGTTCGATAACATCTGTCGCGAGCTTCTCTTCATTTAACGATAACAATTGACAACTAAAGCTCGAGAGGCTCGTAAGGATGAACAGTGACGAGTATCTAGAAGCTATGTACTCACCTGGGCAAGGAGACTCCAACACCAAGGACGTTGGAAATTTCGAGAAGCGAAGATGGAAACTGAAGTAGCACGTCAGGTCAACTCTGGCAAAAACTGCTAAAGAAAGAAAAATCCAACTAATTTGTTTCCAACAATAAAATGAAATTAATTTGTTTCACAAATTATTAACTGGATATTATTCAAAAATTATTCAAAATTCGCTTGATTGATTCACGGCCCGGGACACTTGGGTCATACCATTTTGGTAATGGACGAAAATGGCAGAAGGAAGAACGACCGTTTTTTTCATATTTCTCTTTCCCCGGGAAACGAAAGAATGCCCGAGCACCTTGTTTCATTTCTTCTCGACATCAATTTCAATCTTTTTAAACGAAATATAATCTGAACGATGAAAAGTTCATTCAAATAATGCTCCGCGCCAGACACTCACGAAAATTAAGAAGAAACACGGAAAATTCGCGAATAAAACGGATTTCTTTGTCCCAGTGAGATAATAAACCTCGTTCACGTATTGGTTTTTAAAATCAATATATCCACCAATGTGCACTCGTTTAACAAGGGTGATGGAACGTGCCAAAAATCTCTCAAGAGGGTCTTGGGAACGGAAGAGTCGAAAATGTCACAATTATGAATGAAAAATTCGAATAGTTGCTGATTTTACAGTCGAAACCGATAAAGAACTCCAGATATTCCCCCAATTAATTTACAATAAATTCGCGAAAATGATCGATTGCTGACGTCATTGTATTCTAGAAAGATTGTAAAACGATAAGAATTTATTGAAAAAACTTATATTCGATGATAACACTTCTAATAAGAGTACTAAGAGGAGCGATTCTGTACTCACCTTCCTGCCTCGAAGTACCGAACGCAATTAACCGTCCGCCCAGGATGGAACCGTTCGGAACTTTTGTAAGTCACTGCACGGCCGCTGCTTATGGTGGAAATGTAATAGATATAAGTACAGAGCGCGTGAGCGAACTAAAAACGCGATAGAGAAGTAGAGAGAGGATGTTCCGTCCTTGTCTAATGACGCGCACTTGTACAGGAAATATGTAACAGCGGTATACGAGCAGCGTCAGTGTCCACTAGTGTGCATGCCTGATTAAACAAGAACAGGAAGTATCTATACATGGTGTTCTCTTTCTATTTCCATGTTGCATCCATCTTACTATACAGTACACACACTCAGCTATTCTATCATTATATTTGTGCGTTGCTTATGTGTGAACCAAACATTTCCATGACAACAAATCGTTTGTCTCTTGTTTGATGCTCGGTTTTCAACGGAGTTAAAAGAATTTTTTAAGAGAAACGTAATGGACGGGTTGTTTTTAAAGTAATAAACGGAAATTCTCGTATCCATTGAGAAACGATAGGCGATTTGAAAGTATCACTATGAACGGTGATTTATCGATGCAAGGTAGTATGAATAAGATATTTTATAATCTGCGAAAAAAGGTAAGGAATATTCTAGATTTTAGATTTTAGAATTTCCACGTCACAGACGAGTGTGTTTTGTTATTTGATTTGTAATATTGCTGCAGTTCTCTTAATAGCTGTTCGTTTCATGCGATACTCGCACATAGTATCTATGACTTTTGCTTCTAACAATTTTTATAATTAGGCTGTATCAAATATTTTTAACGTTCGTGTTTCATGAAAAATCATGTGTAACTCGTTGAATTCGCAAATGTAACAAAAAATTCCACGAAAAACCTTATATTATTGTAATTAAAAAATAATTATATTAGGAGGAGAGTCGTATTTCGGAACGTCATCGGAACATATTATACCTTGTATGTGATTATTTGGAACACAATGGGTGAGTATATTATAATTAAAATATATTCCTAGTTCCAATTCTTTTGAATAGTGTCAGTGACCAATCGAAATAGAAATCAGTGGACATCATGGAAAGAGAAGGCGAAACCAAATTTGAAAATTCGACATCGGTAATTCAGTAGTTAAGAATAACTCAATCGATAATGTAGATTAACTAGTTATAAACAAATATATGAAGTATAAATTCAAATTATTCTTATCCATCTAAAAATTGGAAATTAAAAAGCAGAAGACAAGAAATTATCTTCGAGGATTTATATAGTAAATACATTCTTTTGCCTGTCTTACCTAGAGATAAAACAGTTGTTTGATGGTTATCTTATAGTGTTCAGTCATTGCGAAAAATATTTTTAATTAGTTAAAAACTATAATTAATTAAAAGCTACATTTTTTTAGGTATATAGACGTTAGCGATGTATTATTCCGGGAAGCTCGTCTATCTCCCGAACATCGGGTTTGCGACAACATCGATTTGGAAATTATCGTTGCAGAGTATGAAAATTATTACAAGATGAAATTTCAAAAATATCCCATATTGTGTAAGAAAATAACTGGAAGGGAAATGACGAGGGAAGTGACAAATGCAAGCAAAACGTAAGAATTTAAATTATTTAACGATATTAAACGGTATTCAACGTATTCAACGTATCGTATTCAACGTATCGTATTACAATATGATCCAGTGTTTGTAGAAGTATTGAGACAAAAGCCAAATCTGTTAGTAAACAAGCGAGAAGTGAGCCTGTGAAAGAGACGAATCTACAGCAGAAGATAACTGATGACAATACGAATCATATTAATCTCGCAATGACAGTGACGTCAATATTCCCCAATGAGAGTGATGGACGTTCATCAGAAGAGCTATTTAACGTCCCAATGGAACAATCCATGCAATCGAAGATATTGAAATGCATTGAAAAGTTTTATTCAGATAATCCGGAATTACGAAAGATTGCTGAGGACATCTCATGCGTAAGTTATTTTCGATTAATATACGTATCGTAAAGCTTTTAAACGATAAAATTCCCGTCGATAAACCGTCCAACGTATATCGACGATGACGTGATTTCAGTAACGCTTCAAATATCAAATTACGTAACACTTACTTAATATAGAGAAGACGCCATTTTATCTTTGTATCGTCACAGGAGATCATAGTAAACAAATTAAATGTACATTGGGATGACGTTATAGGCCTAGAGGAATGTAAAACCGCTGTTAAGGAGGCCGTTGTGTATCCCCTTAAGTATCATATCTTTTTTGATGGCCCGTTTTCCCCCTGGAAAGGTATTTTGCTGTACGGCCCACCTGGTACAGGTAAGATACTCGTATTCTTTTCATTTCTGTACATGTTTACAAGAAATATACAAAACAGGGAAAACGAAGTTAGCGAAGGCAGTCGCGACAGAATGCCATTGCACCTTTTTTAACATAACTGCCAGCTCATTGGTCAGCAAATGGAGAGGCGATTCCGAGAAGTATATACGTGTAAGTTGCTTTGTCTATGTAAGTTTCTTTGTTCCTTTGTCTATGAAGGAGAGATTCTAGGTATAAAAAGATTTGATTTTATTTTTCGTCATTTATATATAAATAGAATAGTTGTTTGGAAAACGAAATGATATCATATTCGTGATGAGGCAATGAATTTAAGGAATTTCGAATATAATATTTAATGAATAATACATTTGTTAAACTGAACAGGTTTTATTTGAACTTGCCTATAGTCATTCGCCTACAATTATTTTTATCGACGAGATTGACTGGATCGCCACAAATAAAGGAGACTGTATATTGTCTGAACCTGCAAAGAGATTCAGATCAGAACTTCTTTCTAGATTGGATGGATTAGTGTCTAATGAGAATTCTAATGTAGTTCTTCTGGCTACAACTAATTCCCCTTGGTACGTATATCACGTTATTTCAATGTTTTCTAAGTAGAAAATATCGTAATATTTCTCCAAATTCCAAATATGTTATTGTGTTGTTTGAAGTATTCCTTCATTATTATTAGTATAATAGAACGATAATATTTATTGTAAATATGTTATTAGGGGCATTGATGCAGCTTTACTCAGGCGTCTCGAAAAGCAAATATACGTATCATTACCCAATGAAGTTGCTCGACTTGGTATATTCAAATTATACCTTAGCAACCACTTATTAGAAAATACAGATATTGTAAACCACATAGTAAAATGTACTGAAAGATATTCTTGTGCAGATATAAAATTGCTTTGTAAGCAAGCGTGGCTACCAGAAATAAGCCCGATATGGAGGAGACTTGAAAAGAAAGAAACACCTGTTACCACTTTGAAATATGAATTAAAAAGTTATGAAATATTAGCAAAATTGTTACAAAAAATGTCACCTACAGTTATGCAAATAGATAAATATGATACGTGGAACAAATAAATACGCAATCGTAAGGACAGATATTGAAAAATATAAATAAATGGATTATCGTTCGAGAAATCATTCGCATGTGTGTGCATGTGTGTGCGCGCATGTGTGTGCGCGCATGTGTGTCATGTGTGTCATGTGTGTGCGTGTGTGTGCGCGCACGCGCTATAGGCTAAGTTTAAAATGTTCGGTTGTATTATATCCTTGTATTATATATGTCGGAGATGAAAGGAAAACCGGAGCCTTCCCTTTGCAATTTTGAGGAAGCCTTCTAATGCTTTAGCCTAGATTTTATCATAACTGTAATTAAGCAATTGTCATTTGTAATTGTTTGATATTTGTGAAAGCGAAAGTGGGTTCGAGGTGACAACTGGTCGCCGAACGTAGTCACGGTCACGGGATAAACGTTTTGCCTGACGAAGGTGTGGATCGGTTGTATTGTTCTCCCTAGAAATCACATAGAATTGTACTTTAGAGATGTCGATATAATGGGACACACGTTGTATTAGGAATCAATCTCCAGACAGAAACTGCCTAGTAACGGCGTTTGAATCTTTCTCGATGTTTCCAAAGAGTATACAACAAACTTTTGACAGAAATTGCCTAGCAATAACGATTGGAACCTTCTCGATGTTTCCAGCGAGCATATAACAAACAAATGCAGTAGTATAGCGAAAAAGATTTTCATCAGATATTCATTCGTGTGATCGCCTTGGAAAGTGATACATCGAGCAATTTACCGGTGCCTCAGCAATTGTATTTTGTGTTTAAAATTATTCTACACATAGTAAAGAGTTATCCGGTTGACCGTGGATTCGTTTGAACCCCGGAACATTGTTAATAGCGTTAATTAAATTCATTATTCGTGAAACCTATTGTTACGCCGCCTAAAACATCTGCACGCCAGCCCGCGCGACCGGACAACAACCGGCCTGCGTAACGTCACTTCGACCCTCAATAAACCTAAGGACCCACCATAACTTTCACTTCCCTGTATTGTTTCGCCATGTGTCTTCAATCCGTTTGTCTTGAAGAATTTCTAAAGCTTAAAAATATTCTCGAAACACAGTCGGTTTAGAGAGGTCCTTGGGTTTATTAGTCGCACTTAAAACACGGAGAAAGCGGGTATGCACCCATTAGGAAAATCCGAATAGCCCTGTAATAAAACAAGCTAGGTTTTTCTCACGCACACAGTCATCTATTCACCACGATGGTAGGAGACTCCCTACTCATCCCTTCGAGCAGTAGTGCAGGTCATGACCAATCGACACCGCGGTTCGTTACCCTCACTTTTCCTAACGAAAGTGGGACCAACGAATCCGCGTTCTTTAGGCACAGGGGCACACCCACACCGAACTTTTCTTCCGTATTAAAAAAAAGAGCGACAGACAGTCTAAAAACTAACGCCTAACGCGGCAGTCTACACATAGCGCGAGAGTCGCATACTTCACGCAAATCTTTTGTCGGTTCTCGGTGTTGTCGAACATACATCTTCTCTCCTAAAAATATCATAGTGCTAAGTCCATTAATACATTAATTTCCATTATAAGAGCCCTGCTCTAGCGTACATATCTACCGCATCTTCGTGCGACAAGTTGTTAATTATTTATTTCTCTACGTCAGTGTAATCTAAGTGTTGGAAATATATAATTTATAATTCTGTGAATCACAGTGTTATACAAACTCAATCACCCCTTATTATCTCAACGGAAATCAGGGGATCGATCAATTCGTGGTGTCGATTGTTATAATCGTAACGAGGATTTACGACCCCCGTTGACGTCTCTCCTCGCGATTACGTCTCCCCGCAATTGGTCGAAATTTACAAGGTCCTTCGAGCCGGATTTCGTGCCGCCAAAAAGTGCACTGACCAGTGACTATACAGTGTCGCGTGAAATCCAAGTTCCAACCACTTAGCCAACTGATCAAGGGAACCGCCATCGGAGAGAAGCACCTCCGTCGCTCAGCATCTACACGAGCCCACGCCGCATCGTAACGATTATCAACCGAATCCCAGATCAACGTCCATTCGATCAAGGTAAGATCGTTCATATTATTAAAATCAAATATGGCCCAAGCTGAACCAATCAGCACGTTACGGCGGAGACGAGGCGCCCTAGCCCGTCGACTTGCAACCATAAGGCGCGAACTCGATGAATACGAAGCGCCTGGGAAGGCAAACAGAATCTTCCTAACATCTTGCCGCAGCTCGTTCGATGAGCTTTGGAGGAGGATACTCGAAGTTCAAGAAGAGTTAGATGTGTTAGATGAGGGGGAAGATGCGCGTGTAGATTCGTTATCGCAAGAGTATCGGGAGCTTGACATGCGGTTCCTAGGTCTCTTTGAGCAAATATCAGCAACAACCCCGTCGACTACAAAAATAGGTGAGACATGCCGGAAACCAGAGCCGACCACCGTTCCAGAGGTCCGCGTGCCCCAATTCGACGGTGCCCTCGAGAACTGGACCTATTTCTACGACACGTTCTCATCCATAGTGGACCGTAACGAAGGTTTGACGAATGTCCAAAAGTTCCAGCATCTACGCTCATCTATAACTGGACGGGCCGCACAGAGTATCCAGTCATTAGAACTCACAGAGGCTAACTATTTCATCGCGCTTGACACACTGAAGGACAAGTTCAATTGCCCCCTCCAAATCTGCATGCGCCATTGGAATTTGATGCGCAACTATCCGGAAATCAAAAAGGAAACTCCAGAAGCCCTAGAGGATTTGTTGGAAACCATCAGCGTAAATCTAAAGGCGCTCGAACACCTAAAAGAGCCCGTCACATCAAACATAGCGATGATCGAATTGATCGCGTCGAAGTTGCCCTCGTCCAGCCTGCGTAAATGGCAACGCACACTGCCCCGCCAAAAGGTGCCATCCTATCAGCATCTGATAGACTTTCTCAAAACACGGGCGAACGGGACTCAATTCCTCTCTAAAGAGAAGGAATCAAAAGGGTCAACCCACAAACACCACAGTCAGCGAACAACCATACCGCATGGGCGAACCCTTGCTACAACCAGCAGAACGGTGGTGTGTCCGACCTGCAACGGACCTCACGAGATCAGACACTGCAAAATCTTCAAGGCCAAATCAGCGACCAAACGTTTTCAGATCGTGAAGAAGGCATCGTTGTGTATAAATTGCCTAGGCACAGGACATTCGCCGACACAGTGTACATCGGGTTCGTGTCGTATCTGCGGTCACCGACACCATACTTATCTACACCGCGAACAAACCCAGGTAGACTCACGGTCGTCGGACAGTCGCTCATCGAGCGGTCGGTCGTCGGGCAGTCGCGCACCGAGCGGTCGGTCGTCGGGCAGTCGTTCATCACACAAGCGAGCCTCCACCGAACAATCACCATCGGGATCATCGAAGTCGCGGTCGTCCCACAAGTCGAGGCGAACATCCGACACTTCACGGAAGCATACATCTTCGGCTCCAAGAGGCACGAAAGAGCATGCCTCGTACGAGTCACGCTCAGCCCGGATCCAGAACACCACCCCAACCTCCTCGTCCAAGTACCAACCGGGGCAAAACTGACTATCCGAGACTACGACAGCAAGGGGGATCGGACTAACAAACACATCTGCCCACACCCCTCTGCATCATGATCTGTTGGCCACAGCACAGATCAAGGTTTTGAACAAACAGGCACAACCAATCCGAGTCCGAGCCTTACTCGACACTGGGTCGAGCATGAACTTCATGACCGACAAGCTCGCGAATTCCCTCGGTATAAAGCAAAGGAGATGTGCGATCCAGATCGGAGCCCTCGACAATTTGAGCACCACGGCAAAACGATTCACCACGGCCACAATCACGTCGACGGACGGCAAGTATAAGAAAACATTGAGATTTCTTGTTATCCCGGCCATATCGACCTTCATACCAAGCGAGCCCATCGACCCCTCGAGTCTGGGATTACCCAGAAATATTCAACTAGCCGATCCACAATTCCATTGCCCAGACCCGATCGATGTCTTACTTAGTACCGGATCAACATTTGCGTCGCTGTGCATCGGGCAGGTCAATCTGGCGCAACCAGGCGAACCTGAACTACGTCTACAAAAAACACGATTCGGCTGGGTAATCGGGGGGAGTCCCACGTCCCAAACCGCGATAAATACGTTCCACGCAACCACAACGGCTCTGCAAGAGGACCTCGCACGGTTTTGGGAGATCGGCGAGGGACCGGCCACTACTCATCTTTCGGAATCTGAACGATTATGTGAAGAACATTTCCGAAACCATGTCCGACGAACCAAGGAAGGCAGATACATCGTTGCATTACCATTCAACGAAAAGCTTTCCTCACTAGGGTCATCGAAGGCCACTGCAATGAGCAGGCTCGCCTCTCTTCATCGCCGATTCCAACGCGACAAACAATATGAAACCGCGTAATGTGCTGTGATTCAAGAATATTTAGACTTGGGTCACATGACGAAGATCAACACGGATCACGCCACCGACCACGGATATTATTTACCACATCACGGCGTGATCAAGGAATCGAGCGACACCACTAAGCTACGGGTTGTGTTCGACGGCTCAGCTTCAAGTACCACGGGAATGTCTCTAAACGACGCCCTTCATACGGGTCCGAAATTACAAGAAGACCCGAGAAACATCCTATTGAGATTCCGGTCATTTCAATATGTCCTTACCGGCGACATCGAGAAAATGTACCGTCAATTCATCCTACGTCCAGAAGATCGTCCTTATCAAAAGATTCTGTGGCGTGCCGACAACGGAGAGATCGAAACTTACCGACTCAACACCGTAACGTTCGGTCTATCCGCAGCCCCGTATCTGGCCATCCGATGTCTCAAACAGTTGGCAGAAGACGAGGGACCTCGATTTCCGAGAGCAGCGCAGATCCTACGGCGAGACTTCTATGTCGACGATGCGTTGACCGGAGCCGATACGAAGGACGAAGCCCTATCAGTCAGGAATGATCTCACGAAATTACTTAAGCTAGCCGGTCTAAATATCCGCAAATGGGCATCAAACGATCGGGATCTGCTGCGAGGGCTACCTGAGGAAGACACCAACCAGAAATTACATCTCGGTGAGTCATCCACGTTAAAAACACTCGGCGTCTTTTGGGATTCAGCCGACGATACCATACTATATTCGGTCAAGACGAACAGTGACACTTCCCGAATCACAAAGCGATCAATCAGCTCAGTCATCGCACAAATCTATGATCCACTAGGATTGCTCGCGCCGGTAATCGTTCGAGCAAAAATGATTTTGCAACAAGTCTGGACATTGAAGGTTTATTAATTACAAGAAAGTTTGTAAAAGACTGAAGTTTTACGTAAAAAGTACAAATATTCTTTCAACAAAATTAGTCAAATCACATCATTATTTATACATATTGTATATAAATAAAATATGCGGATATATTACTTTACCCTAGAATTAAAATTCAATAATATTGAAGAATCTTATTTATTCAGATTTTGTACATTATCGCTTCTAACCTCGGATAATAGAACAACAAATTAAATATTTTTAAACAAAAAAACTTTGTTCCTTTGTTTGATTTCCCTTGCTCGCGTTTCTTAACTGCTTAGATATAAAATACTTACGTTTTCGAAAATTCATACTTCACAAGCTACTAAACGCTTTATCTGTTCAGAATAATTTATTGTTTTCTTAACTAGGTACATACCAAATACATCTATTAAGTTGGTACTTCTCATAATTACCAGTACATAAAGCTAAAACACTTTTGTACTATGCTTGTTATACATGGATCTAACAAATAATTTAACTTGTGCATTGTCGTTTGTATATTTTGTTACGTGTAAAATATTCTATTTCTACACTACTTACAAGTTCGATAAAGTGTACATTACACATCGTGAAATTTACATATTTTCACTTGGTTACCCTGCCCAATTCGAATATAATTCAGAACGTATGTGCTATATTTATATATTCTGCATTTGTTTTGTATATTATGTACATTGATCTGATCTTTGTAAACGCGAGTTTTACGATATTAATGAGAAATTTGCCAATTTAATGGAAGTTGTTAATTTTTTCTGGCACGTTTCACGTTAGCAGACATGTTTCTTAAGTTACAGTCGAAAAGTGTTTTTATGTAAAAGAATAGGAATGATCAAGTTATTTTAAGATGACAAGATATTTCACGTCTTCTATTTAAATATAGCGTTAAATTTTAATTCCGTCAATTCGTATATACTCATACATCGAATTTCCTTTTCTCATGTCATTTCTTTTCTTTCATTTCACATTTAATTACAAAGATAAAGTGTAAGTACGTTCCTCATAAAATTAATATCAACTGTCGCAAAATATACAAAAGTAAACTAAGAAGAGAGGTACATATTATTACACAAACTGTCGTTCATATTGCATATGTACATATTGTTTATTCGACCAATCGCGGGGAGACGTAGTCGTTAGAAGAGACGTCAACGGGGGTCGTAAATCCCCGTTACGATTATAACAATCGACACCACGAATTGATCGATCCCCTGATTTCCGTTGAGATAATAGGGGTGATTGAGGTTGTATAACACTGTGATTCACAGAATTATAAATTATATATTTCCAACACTTAGGTTACACTGATGAGCATAGATAGATAGATAATCACTTATTGCACGAAGATAAGATATATATGTACGTTAGAGCAGGGCTCTTATAATTAGATTTAGTGTATTAGTGGACGTAGCACTATAAGATATTTAGGAGAGGAAATGTATGCTCGACAATACCGAGACCGACTTTCGCGTTATGCTTAGACTGCCCCGATGGGCATTAGCGGTATACTTAGTAGTTGACTTTTCCAACGATGTAGAAGAAGTGAAGTTGAGTGACGATGCTGTGTCGGAGGAAAGCTAATGATGGGTGTGTCTAGCGCACGGGACCATCGGATTTGTTGGTGCCGATGTTAGTTAAGAGAGTGAGGGAAATAGGCTTAATGTTAATTGGTTAAACGAAGGGTCTTATCCGCCCTCGAGGGAAAGTGGTTAGTGGGAGGAAAGTTGCAGCGTACGTGAGAAAAACTAACTTTCCCTTGTCCCTCCGTGGTAGACATAGTCTTTAGAAATTCTTCGGAAACAGATGTTTGTTTGGTTTGAAGGACCTTAGCAGGCAAGTGACTCGGGTTTATGACGGGTGCTTAAGGCTATTGAGGGTACGCCGTACGGAAGAGCGGACATCTGATGTCCGTCTGGCCCGCGGTGTGTGACCTGGGCCAGGCAGAGAGTCGCCCGGCGTAACACATATGCAGTATAAAAACAATACTTTTTAGTTTTTAATCTCTTGTTTAAATATTCCTAATATCTAAATTTGTATCGGTCATTGATTCGATATAACTGCGTTTATTGGAAGTAATTAAGCTATAGCCTGCGCACAAGAGAAGAAGGAACAAACACGTATAGTATACACGCTTAAATAACAAAATTAAGTCAGTTTACGTTCAATGTGAACTTGATCAAAGTTCCAGTCTCGAATTATAGAGTTTCTTACTATCAGTTTACAAAATTCGATATTACGATTATGTACCGTATTTGAAAAACATAAAATGCTTTGTTCAATTTTAAATAAAACTAATATTTACCAAAGCGAATACGAAAAAAATGTTATCATCAAACTCAATTTTCAATTATCAAACTTAATCCAGCACAAATACAAATGTTATTCGTGCTTTTTTACTTTTACTACTTTTCAACTCTCTATAGTTCGAGATTTGAGTTCCGCTAACTTTCTTTCTACTGCGCATGCGCAACAGGAAAACTGGAATTACACGTAATAGTAAAAAATTCGAAAATCTTATCCTTTCGTGGCAGCGAAAGTAACCTAGGACTAGAGGTTCCATAACATTAATAATAATAAGGCAATAATATTAATATTAATGTAGTATCGTGGACGAAAGGCCTAAGAAATATCGGGCGAACTATGAACAATGTCGCGAGAGCCGAGGCGTCGTCGGGCTCATCAATGTGTCATCGGTCTTTTCAAGTGCATAGTTTCGTGGAAAAGACCTACGTGACCCTGGCCACGAGCGCCTGCAGAACACGTGTGCGGTGTGCCTAGGAAAAAGACAACAGAATGCGGCAACGACCAGAGAGTTAGTCGAAAAGCAGAGTGCGAGTCGAGGAGCCGAGTGCGAGCTGAGCGGAGACAGAGGTTGCGAGTGGCGTTGCCGAGAGAGTGTGGATTGCGCTGTTTTCTGTACGTTTGGCGTGAATAGTTCAGGTTGAACAACAATCGTCTTTTTCAGTCTGATTAACATCTCTATTGTCCACTCTTTGTAAACACATTATATCACGATATTACATATTTTTGGGGGCTCAGCCGGGATTGGACAAGACAGAAAACGAAACGGTTTAACAGAGCTATTCGAGCTAGTTGTGAATTTACCGGTGCGCGGTGCAGTAAAAGACGATATCGTCGACGGTTTAAGTTTGTGTAGTGTGAAAAATGGCAAACGTCGGGGACGAGCGATTGTCGGGTGAAGAGGGTTCGACGATGGAGGAGCTGAGGAGTAAGCTCGCGCGAATGAACCTCCCTATATCGGGTGCGAGGTCAGTGCTGATTGCAAGGCTGAATCGGGCGTGTAGGGCTGGACAATCGTGTCCTAAGGGATCGACGGGCGGTGAAGAGCTAACCGGTCAACGAGATCTAGGAAACGTACAGAGAGCTGAGCGTGATTGTAACGAAGATGAAGATGTTGAGAAAATGAATACGAAGGAGTTGAAGGAGCGCCTCGCTAGTTTGGGTTTAAAAACGACGGGAAGAAAAGTAGAATTACGCGCACGGCTACAAGCGGCCATGGATGGTAACGACATATCGTCGGAAGAAGAAAGCGACGACGAAAGTGAGGATGAAGATGACAAGAAAAACGCAAGAGGATACAAGAGAGATACGCGAAGGGTGTATCAGGACCGTGACGAATGTTGTCGAAGGGCATGCGTTGGTTCGACACTGAGTTTTAGAGACGTCGAAGATGCATTAGAGTCGTTTAGTGGCGACAAAGGTGAAAATGTCGAACGATGGTTCGAGTCGTTCGAGGAAGTCGCTGATACGTGCATGTGGTCGGATGGGCAGAAGGCAGTCTACGCCAGGAAGCTGCTGAAGGGATCAGCGAAAATATTCGCGAGCTTCGAGTGTCATGCCAGGACTTGGCATGAGTTGAAGAGGGGGCTAGTGAAAGAATTTTCGAGGAAAGTCAACAGTAGGCAAGTACATCAGAAACTTGAAGAAACAAAAAAGGAGAGTGATGAAGCATGTTTGGCCTACATGTACCGCATGCTCGAAATAGCCAGCCATGTGGACATGGAGGAGGAAGCAAAGGTGGAATACATAGTGGACGGAATAATAGACGACGAGAACAATAAGGCTATATTGTACGGCGCTACGTCAATCAAAGAGTTGAGGAAGAGGTTAGTGATGTACGAAGAACAGAAGAGTCGCAGAGCAAAGTCGATTGTGAAGCCGGCTAAAGCCCAGAAGAACGGGAAGCCCAGTCAATCTGTAGATGCAATGAAGAAAAGAAGATGCTTCATTTGCGATAGTGAGGATCATCTAAGTGTTAAGTGTCCGGAGAGGGGAGAAGGTGTTAGGTGTTTCGAGTGCAGCGGATTTGGACATATTGCAGCGAGGTGTACGGCACGACCGAAAGAGACTTGCGTAGTGTCAAGATCCGAAAAAGGGAAGTATGTGAAAGAAGTGGCGATAGATGACTGTAGGTTTGTGGCATTAGTGGATACGGGTAGTGATCTCACGTTCATCCGATCAGACGAGTATGCGAGGTTAGGGTCACCACCGCTAGGTAAATGCAAGTTTAAGTTCGACGGTTTTGGTTCCGCTGGCAATGAGACCTGGGGTGAATTCACTAAGGTAATGACGGTTGATGGGTGTAAACTGCCAATCACTTTGCACGTTGTTTCAAACAAAATATTGACGAAGCACGGCCTGTTGTTAGGCACTGATTTTCTGGATCAGGTAGAGTTACGGGTTAAACGGGGCGAAGTGACTTTCTTGCGGCTTGACGAACAGACTAACAAAGACGTGTCGGATGTGTTTAGAATTAACGTAGTAGAACAGACTGACGAAACAGACCTAACACACGTACAGGAACCGCATTATCGTGAAGCCATTCGGGATATTATTAAAGGGTATAGGCCGGAGAAGAAGAGAGACGTCGGGATAACCGCGAAAATAGTTCTGAAAAGCGACAAACCGGTAGCGCGAAGACCGCGAAGACTGGCGCCGAGGGGGAACGGGCAGCATGTCGACCAGGTTCAGAAATACCTGAATTCCACCGTAAACAGAAGCACAGGGAAGACTCCTTTCCAGCTACTGGTCGGGGTCGAAATGCAAGTCAGGGAAGAGGCGAAGATTAGAAAGCTGATCGACGAAGAGGGGGCCGCGAGGTTTGAAGAACAACGTCGCGAGCTACGTGAGGACGCGAAGAAGAAGATCGCCGCAACTCAAGAGGAGAATCGTCGAAGTTACAAGAAAAGAAGAAAGCGTGCGAAGCAGTACCGAAGGAAGGACCCGCACACACCTCGATTTTATGAAACCTTGGGTCCTAAACGCCGAAAGTGACGCATCTGATGACAGCGAGATAGAAGGCAACATCTGAGGGCAGATGTTATTGCAGGATGGCCGAGTGTAGTATCGTGGACGAAAGGCCTAAGAAATATCGGGCGAACTATGAACAATGTCGCGAGAGCCGAGGCGTCGTCGGGCTCATCAATGTGTCATCGGTCTTTTCAAGTGCATAGTTTCGTGGAAAAGACCTACGTGACCCTGGCCACGAGCGCCTGCAGAACACGTGTGCGGTGTGCCTAGGAAAAAGACAACAGAATGCGGCAACGACCAGAGAGTTAGTCGAAAAGCAGAGTGCGAGTCGAGGAGCCGAGTGCGAGCTGAGCGGAGACAGAGGTTGCGAGTGGCGTTGCCGAGAGAGTGTGGATTGCGCTGTTTTCTGTACGTTTGGCGTGAATAGTTCAGGTTGAACAACAATCGTCTTTTTCTGTCTGATTAACATCTCTATTGTCCACTCTTTGTAAACACATTATATCACGATATTACATTAATAATAATGTAATCGAGTACTACTAACAATATTAATAATAATAATAATAGTATGGTAATGGCAAGATACACGCGGGTATAAATTAATCATTCCTTTCGTAATATCTACGACGTCTTCGGGATATTCTTTAGAAATTACTTTATTTCTGGTCAATATTCATTAACGAGCAACTTTTCTCTCTGTTTCTTATCACGATTTTTTTCACTTCATCACAATTGTACCGTTAGAAATTATTCAAAACATTGTTAAAATGTCCATGAAATATATGCAATTGCCGTATTGAATAAGCGAGTAATGAAGTTGCTGTTTCACTGAATAAAAGTGAAATCTCCAATGCGTGTGCTCAAGTATATAAGTTAAAAAAAGATTGGTACATCAATGCCTATTATTCTTAATCAATATTCATCATTTAACAATTAGGACCGAATTTTTACAAACCAACTCTAAACCACGACCCAATTTACAAATAAAAAGATGGATGTGTAAATTAACTATCAACTATTAATCTCCAATCCTATGTGAAGATATAATGTTCGGACCAAATTTCTAAACTAACGTGGACAATTCATGCGGACTATTGGTGGTTGCTGCGCTACTTAGATCCAATGTGGCAGCCGGAAGACCAGGACTGACGCTGCCGGTTGCTTCCCGTGGCAAATGCTGCGATCTATTTAGCTTATTTCCAGGACTCGGTGGCGATCTATCTGCTGGTGTATCCGGTGGCGTAACCACGTTTCTGTGTCCGCTCACGTTCAGATGATTGTGCGTCGCTGCGATCGGAGCTGGCGATGAGAGCAACAAGGGCGGTGGAGACATTGACACGTGTCGATGATGATGATGGTGATGATAGTGTTGGTACTGTGCAGCTCGGCCGTGCGTTGCGTGGCTGGTATTTAGTTAGTTCGTCACGGGCCCGACTTTCGTTGGGCAGCCAGCATGGTGGATGGTTAACGGGCCATGTAGTTGTTGTTGCTGTTGTAGCTGGTGCTGGTTCTGGTGCTGTTGCAGCTGCTGCTGCAACGCCTTCACGGCATTCGTCTTCTCCTACGAAATAAGAATGATAGGTTAGGTTGTAGTCAGGGGCCATAACAAATTAAAAAAGTTATAATATAAGAATTTACATTTTAGTTGAAATGATTCTAGTTACGAATAAGTATTAAAGATGATTCAAATCTTTTTCGTTACCGATAACCATGGTGAAAACTCTTTTGGATTACTTTCAGCCATTGTCAATCTTATTGTCAATACTACATGCTTGAAGTAGAAGGAGGGGTACAGAGAAAAAGACTTTTTCTCAGCAAATATAATCGTTACTCAATTATTTTGTTCAACAGTTTTACAAATCTCCCAAAAATAAACGAGAATACGAAAATACACTGAATATCGTGTGTATGGTTATTTATAAAATCCCCTTGAAATAGTTGCGATCGCGGATCACATAAACAAACGAACCTGTCATTCTACAGAGTATCTTTTTCGGTGAAATTATGCAAACGTAAATGTAACTTCGGTAGAACTCCTCGAGAACTTGTAAGCTTATATCACTCTGACCCAACCAGTCCACTCTAAAGTGTATAATTTATAAAAGGGGATTATATTAATACGCGGAGGATGTGGTAGGTGGTAAGTTTTGCATATGAATGTTTGTTGATACAACGAATGGTTAAATGGAGGTTTTCATGAATGTGATAAGGACTAGATCGAATGTTTTAACACTTATAACTAGAATGCGTATTTTTATACAAGTTTGTAGTTTTACGAACATAATGAAAGAAATAAAATTTTAATCGAGATTTGTTTTCTTATATACGTATATTTTAGCGCATTTTATGCATTTTGCGCCATTTGCGTACCTTTCAATTTCGCACGAACGTATAAAGGTCAGCAATATAATTATAACGCTTCTTAAAAATGTGAAAAATCCTGGTTTCCTAAAAGCTTGCAATTGATTTCAGAAAAATTTTTATGAACTCTACCAGATAAATTATGGTAACTCTGAAAAACAAAATTTTACGATAAAATGATTTCCGGGTGAAATACACATAAAAGATGATTTAGACGTGTTTGAACGTGTTCGTTTTCTTTTTTAATAGCGATATGTTCTTACCCTCTGCCACACGAAGACGTTATGGACCATTGCGCATCCACAAAACACGATGCCAAGGCCTATGAAAACCGACGCAACGATTACCGGCGTCGAATGAAACTGGATGCATATATACAATATCATATCTGAAAGCATTGTTAGAGGATCATTATAACACGTATGCCATAACAAGCGGGACAAAGAATCAGCGCAAATATATATTCTCAATACATATAATTCTCGAAGCGTAAACTATATACATATGCTTTTAATTGAAATTTTCAATACTAGTTGCAAATTATTTTTCAATTAATTTATTATTTAAGTCTTTATATATCAATTCTCGACGAATAAATTACTTAAATTATAGAGAATCTATCTTCAGACAATAGAGAATTCAATATTTTTGGTCGTTAAGTAATTTACAAATTTCTAAAACGATTACGTTCGAAGTTTTGGACAGTATTTGAGGTTTCTAACATGACATTAAAAAAAAAAATAAATAAATTTTATGATATAATTAAAAAAACATTGTAGTCTATCAAAATTTCTATTCCGTCAAATTTATTAAAACGCAGTTTTCTTCTGAACAGAGTCAAAATGTCCGTCTTGAATCGAGTTCAACAGCTTAACGATCGATCGAGCGAATGATAGCTGTGTAAACTAGCATGACACAACGTAAACTTTAGATTAGATCTCGATCCATCAACCAGCCGTATTCATGCATGACATGAATATTCTGTTTCAGCTCTTTATAAATTAATCTGTTAAAACTTCCCTAAAAGACGATCATTTTTTATTTTTCTAAGAAAAATAATGACTATTCGGCGTTAAAATTAACTTTATTTCCATTGGATTTCTAAACTGATTTCATACACTCAGAGATAGTTCACAGTATCTTTTAGATTCATGCCTGAATTCAAGAAAAATTAAACGTATAACTTAAGTACTAGTATCTTTCAAAAGGTTAAAGTTGACAGAATTGAAGGAATTGGTTCTTACCAGTTAGAAAGACGGGAATGCTAATGAAAAACCCTCCGACAGCACATATCCGGCTGATGGATGATTTTTGCAGGTACTTGTTACTCCTGAAACAGACAAAATTTGAAGTGAAAGTCAGTTTCACGATTCTATGATAATTGAGCGAAATATAAAGGAACCAGTCTTTTGTTTAACAGCCAAGAATCTTTCAAAAATTCTACTGTAATTGATACTTCAAATATATTTAGTCGGACAAAGGATAATCATAATCGCAACGTTAATCTTAACTTTAATTCAAGGATCAAACAGTATCATTATACATATAAAAGTAAACATAAAGTCTATCCACATTATTGTTATTATTATTATTATTATTATTATTATTATTATTATTATTATTATTATTATTATTATTATTATTATTATATGTTATTCTATAATTGATTTTTATTTCTTTATTATCAATATTATTCTACTTTCTATAATGATTCAATTATAGATCTTATTTTTTGTCAATCATATTTCACTGAAAAGATCACTTTGAAAATAATCTAATAGTAAAAAATGAAAAATAATCTTTTTCTACCTTGTCTTCATTTTTTACAAACTCTGTCCACCGCCGTAAACCTATTAAATGCATGAAACGACAAAGCAAAGCTGCTTCACATAATTCCCCGCTCACGCAGTGTCAATCAGCTCACGACCGCAAACGATACTGCTAATTTCCAGCGACCACGAACGATTTCACCGTAATTGCCGGTGTGAAATTTACCAATACGTGCTCGAATTGGTCAATAATGAACAGAGCGCTCTTGCACACACTAATCTACCAACAAATAATATTGACTCAATTGAACAACAGCGCCTAGATTAACGGACAAACCGCATGTTCCAAACAGATTTACAATCACGGCAGAAAATACATGCCGTTATAGATGTTTCCTGGTCAAGACTAATTTCCACGCGTTAAGAACATTGTAACCGGAATCTAGGAAGAACTAGCACTTCCTGGAATAATACTATTGTGTCCTCGATTAATCTTTTCCCACTCATTTTCATCTCCAATTTCTCATGAGGCTAAGATTCCTGCATCTTTTATCATAATAATTTATTAATACTATTAATAAATTGAGACAATTTTACACGTCGTATTTTGCGTTATAAGATGACTTGTAATTTGTAAAATTTACCTGTAAAATTCCTTTGTTTGTTTTACCGAAGCAATAGTTGGCATTTCTATACGACAATAAGAATTTGTTAATACTAATAATCTGTAAGGTTATCATGTTATCATTCTTCTAATGGATAGTATATTATTGAAACTTTTTTTAATATTGAAACGCGATATTTTTTTGGAGAAGAAGTGCATAGTAGTAAAGAGTTGAATTCTACGGACGTAAAAAGTGGACATAACATTTTCTGTACATGGAGTCGCCTGGCCTAAACATTTTATGATTTCCGGGCAAAAAACAGACGAATCCAGCGCTGATTTTAAAGCAGCTTCATCCAAATAAGCCACAATAAGAAATTCCCACGAAACAGTTGCGTTCATCCCCTTTCGAGGTCGCCGACCTCTTTGAATGCGTTTCAAGTGCGTCGTACCAATGAAACTTCGAGTTCTAAACTAATTTCTCAGCCTTTTGCGTTAAATTTAACCTTCCGCGTTAGTGTATTTCGGACGAGCTCCTATTTTACGCTTTCGTCGACTTCACCAACGTAACACGCAGCATCCGCAAGTAAAACTGTCTCTTAAATTTGATGTGACACCGATACACGACGAGAAGAATCACAATGCCATTTTTATTCCACTTCGTTAATTTTTCGTCGTAAGGTTTAGCTGTAAATAGGATTAAAAAAATTTAGATTAACGAGGAATTTAAAATTGATCTGTTAAATCAACAATTTCCATTAGTTGTCAATAGATTTTATAAGCCTCAGATTACTGAGAAATTATACACATTGCAAAATATTTACCATTGGTTACCCACGCTACACGTAAATTTGATCAATCTACCAATGCACTAACACTGCAATAAATTTCTATTGCAACATTCCACGCTCCTTTGCCGCACCTTAAACTCCTCGCTAGATTTATTCCACCTTAAAGTGTCACATAACTCCTACGACACCGATATCAAATCTTAAACTCCACCAAATTCCAGAGAAACTTGATTTCGTCGAAAGTAAGAGATTAAACTTAAAAAGCAATTTATTTCATCTTTAAACTATCCCAAACTTCTTAAATATAATTTATGTATGTCGGAGATAAGAGGACACCGGTGCCTTCCCTCTGAAACCTCGGGAAAATCCATAAAAACATTGTAATTAAAATCTACAGTTGTAACTAAACGATTTGCCGTCATTCTAACCAATTGTATTTGTTTGAGACTTGTGACAATGAGCTTGGGCTCAAGGCGACAATTAGTCGCCGAACGTAGCCGCGGTCAACGGGACGAACTCTCCATCTAACAAAGGCATTGAGTAATCCTATAGCTCTCCTTAAAAGAAAGATTTGTAGCGGCACGTGGCAGTAAACATTCCAACGAGTTCTGTCCCGTAGCTCGCCACACGCAGATCCTATTCTCCGGACAGGATGTTTACCAGATGTCGACGCGTCTCCACAGTACGTGATCAGCTAGCCCGAGGACCGTCATAAACACTAATATCTAGTTACCTAAAATCCTTCAACAGATACACAGTCTTTGTCCCAGTTACGGGAAGACAGGAGAGACCTATTTTTCCACGAACGACGTCTCCCACTAGCAACCCTCCCTCAAGGGCGACTAGCATCCTTTTATAACTACCGATATGGAGATTGGCCAATTAGCAGCAACGTCAATTTCCCTTACTTTCCGAAAGTAGGATGTCCCCGACGAATCCGATGATCTCGTGTCCTTAGACACACCCCGTCATAGTTTTCCTCTGGGGTATCACCGGGACCGAAAGTCATTCTCTCTTGCGGTCTCATCGACAAAAAAAGGATTAACTCCTTACAGTCAGCGAATATTAACACAGAATCCGACTTAGATTTTTTGCGAGTGCGTACGACTACCGTCCCGTTGTCCGCGGATTCGTTATTGAACCTAGGATCATTGTCATTAGTCTCTCGAGTATCTAATAACCACGGTTACTTGTCCGGTTCTATGGTAATCGTATTTGCACTAGCCAATGTCTTCTCTATTGCGTAACGACGACGTGTAATCCAAACGAAGATTCGCTTTACGCCCCTAACCCTAATTCTAATGTAAACCCGACATATATATGTACTATTTGATCCGCTTCAATGTGATTTCGGCCTATTTTCAAGAAGGAAAGGGGAAATATAACCCTCCCTCCTTTTTATCGATTTACTTTCGCGTTTCGTCTCAAAATTATGTTAAAATTATGTTTGCTTGTTACAGTACCACGCCAAAAGAATTTACTTATAATTCTCAATGAGAGTTGATTGAAAATAGTTCGGTCGAGTAATAATAACTCCATTTGATTTTAGGATTGAGTTCGACTCTATTTTATTTTGAATATCTTGAATTTCCTTATAAGATCTCGAGTATGTTGCTGGTCCGTGATTGAATGTTGCTTTTTTCACTATGAAGTGATATGTGTCATCAACGGCATCAAAAGACACAATGAGGAACCGAACGCACAAGACAAGATAGATAGTTTATTTTCTAACTGTGAGCACAGGAACTACTACATACTTAATCCTTAAAGAACAGGGCACAGTAGATAATTATTATTATTAAATAATTTCCATTGAAGTACTTTTTACTATCAACTCAACATATGTGTAAATATATGTATATAAATGAAATGAATGCAAATGAATTTTAGAGAATTTTAAAGAATGCTTTGCACTGTTTCGGTAAAGTTATAATTCAGTCCTAAGCGGTACAAAGTAAAGTGTATAATTTATTTATTTTAATTTACAATGAAGAACGCAAGAATGATCATTAGATCGCTTATGCAAATAATAAATTTTCATTATTTTTAAAAATGCAATAATTATTTTAAGTTTAACTGGGAATTGTCAAGATTTATAGCTATTTCGTTTATGATTAATAAATATTGATTGGGTGAAACTATAGAACCGTAACGTCTTTTCCGATTTCAATGACTTTTGAATATGTTGTCAAGTGCATGATTGCGAACAACTTCCTTCTTTAACTATCTAAGAAATCTGTCTATATCATTACAATGAATTCTGTTTATAAATTACATATCATATAATTATATAATGACTCATTGAAAACCAGCTTTCATTTTTTGTTGATAGTATGGTAAGAAAATGTGAAGTTCGAACGCTTGTAACGATTGCCTGAGTTGCGTCATCCTTGGTTTTAGGAAAAGATAGGGTAGTCACTCAAGGATGTCGCGGCTTCGATGTCTTTCGTAGCTGCGACGTGGAGGCCACTCGGTTGTTCTTTGAACAATCGTCAACGTGGACGAACGTCAAAGCGAAACCACGCGAATTCGGCATTTCCGATAATACGGAACACTGTAAACGCGACTGCGTTGAATTCGTTCGATTAATTCCTAGCAGTATCTATAAACAGTGAACTTAAGGCCCCATAAACAACTGCATACGCTAGGTTGTAAGAAATAATAGCTATATACGTATGTAGCGGCACGTGAGTTAGAGGACGATGCAAATCGAGAGCGACTCATATTATTGTTTTGCCTCGTGACACTTACACAGTCTTGACGTACATGTAACGTCAACAAATATCTTCAACAGACTCAGGAAACATGAACCGCCTTGCACACGACACCGACTCCCAAAACAAAGGAATATGAATTCGGCACATAGGCAAAAGATAAACGAACATCTAGAAGGGCTGAGTCTTGATCGAGGCTTCAGTCTTTCGGTAACGGTCTAATCGCACACTTGTAATCCTATTATAAAATAAAGATCCTATTAAAAAAAACCTCGAACTCTGGTTCAAGAACACAACATTTTTTTATTATTATTTTCCCATTATTTTTACGTGACATTTTGGCGATCCTGCCAGGATCCATTCGCTTCAGTGTAAACGAAGTTACGATTTCGGTCTACGGACATTATTGAAGATCGAAGGATTCGAACTACTTGTGTTATGAACTTTGCTGTCAATAATTTACCACGGTGGACCAAATCAACGGGGCCACTGTCAGCATAGAACAAATCAACAGAACGAGTTTGACACTCAAACAACACATTTGAACGCGCCACAGAGGAAAACACCGCAAGGGAACCTCATTCTACAAACTTACGTATCAAGGTGAGAAAAGTCGGAATTCTTTTAAACAATATAGAACGCGAAAAGTTAGTTTCTCTAGTAACTCTAGCGAAGAGACAATATGAACAACAAGAAAGACTCAAAAGCCGAGACAAGTTTACCCTCTACAAGTGGAGTCCAAAATAAAACGGGATCACTCGATTCCTCCACCAGAGCAATTTTAGACTTAATACAGAGACAGAACGAAGAATTTCGACAACAATTTAACGAAATAAAGAATGCTTTAAAATTAGCGAACGAAGAAAATAGAAAACGCGCTAACGAAATGGAAATATTAGGTAGAAACCTCTCTCGTGTTAAACTGCCACAAATAAACGTAGAATCAACCGAATTCGGTTCTATGATGACTGACGATGACGATAATATATCAGTATTAAAACACGATACTAATCCACCTCCACCTATGCCACAAAAGCCACCAACATGTGTCCAACCATCCAATCCAACAGCTGCAAACTCTGGAAATCTAAAAGCTGTTTAGTATCTCCGATACTAAACGGAGAAGACGATATAGGTGTAGAAGATTTTATTCGTGAAATAAAAGAAATGAGAATAATGTGTAGCGAACAAACGTTATTATTAAAAATGATCAAAATAGAGAAAATTGTAGGAAAAGCCGCAATGACAATCCGCAATATCCATATTAACGAATTCGAAACTCTGTACGAAGGATTAAGATGTAACGTAGCTACTCAAGCATCAGTAAGGGAACACCAAGATCAGTTAAGAGTGATAAAGCAAGGAATAACCGAAAGCGTGCAAAATTATAACATTAGATTTCGACGTGTTTTCAACAAACTTCAATACAGCATTACCAATGAATATAAAGACGAACTAACTCGATGAGCGATGAACGATCGACTATACATGGTTTCTGTGATTGACTATGTAAGAGGCCTTCATTCAGAAATAGGACACGTGCTATTGGCTAATCCCCCCCCCAAACATTATCGATGCAGAAAAAAAGGCAATGGACGTGGAAAAATACTTTCGCGAAGACAACGCTCGCAGACGGATGACACGACAAACAACCACTCCACCATCTTATCGTAACCAGACGTCTCGTCCAGTAGGTAACCGCTTCACGATTACAAGTAACATGAATAACAAAACTCCACCCACACAAAACATTCAACCAAGAATGAATAATTTTACAAAGCTTGAAAATCGACCATTAAACGAAAGGCCACAAACGAAATGTTTCAAATGCAATCGATTGGGACACCTTGCCAATCAATGCCAATCAAAATTTTCGAATACTGCCTCAAACAAAAGCCCCTCCAGGAATAAACCACATTCAAGAACAATCAGAATTAACAATGCTACCTCAGGAAGATTATCCACAATACGACTACAATTACCAGGACGACCAGGATTGCGATTTTTCGTTGACTCGGGAGCAGGAATCAACTTGCTTAAACGAGGATGCTACCCAGGAAGAACAATAATACCAGACACATAGAAATTCTCCATGGAACATTCCAAATACGAATCCAATTCCAAAATTAAACTAAATTTATTCAACAAAGAGATAGAATTTTCCTTAGTAGATGATAATTTCCCTATCATAGAAGACGGCATATTAGGCTTACCCGGTTTAAATCAATATCGATTCGAACTCTCCAATAAAACATTAAAATTAGATAATAATACCCTTCTGCTGCAACAAGAACCAACCCTCGCATCGGGAGAAATCGTTCAAAAAATTGTATACCTCGAGGGAAAGCCAACGCCAGTATGCTTTATCAATGGTGGTAAGTTTTCAGTCCAAATTTCTAATATTATTGAAAATATAAACACTGTAGATCAAATCGAAAAATTCAAATCTTTGATTCGACTATCGCACATAGAAAAACCTCTTAGAGAACCTATGTAGTATTTTCGTCTGTACCTACTTAAATTATATTTATCTTATTTTCCTTTAAGCATTCGTGAACGTAGTGGTAATGAACTTCAATGTGTTTAGAATTTTTTGTGAAATTTCCGTACTTTGCTATACTTATCACTCCAGAGTTATCGTCATAAATTTTTACAGGGTTATTGTCTAGATTTACATTGAAGACCTTCATAATTTCTCTAATAGACATTAATTCACTCACCGCTTCCGATAGAGCTACATACTCTGCATACGTCCAGGCTTTTGTCACACACCTTTGCTTTTTAGATTTCCAACCGATTACATTTCCATACAATTTAATTACATATCCAGAAGTAGATTTTCTATCTAAATGATCTCCTGCCCAATCAGCGTCCACATAACAATCTATCGTTTCACACTTTTCATTCCTTTTCTAATGTAACCTTAAATCTTTAATATTAAATATTTCAATATTTCGGTACAAATATTTCAATATTCGCAAAGCATATTTAAAATGTGTCTCGCTACAACAATCTTGAAATCTACTTAAGATAATTCACACTATAACTTATATTGGGTCTGGTATTTGTACTAATATACAGCAATGCACCAATTAAGTTCTTGTATCCAATGTCATTTCTATTTATCTCAGCGTTTTCTATTTTTAAATTTGTTTCCGTTGGTGTACAGTACAATTTGCTGTTTTGTAATTTATATTTGTTCGCTAATGATTCAATGTATTTCGTTTGGCTTAGTTTCATTTCATTTTTTATATAATCATACTCTATATTTATTCCAAAATATTCTTTCACTTCACTTACATCTTTCATTTTAAATTTATCAGGTAATAGCTTCTTTACATTTTGGATCCTTTTTT
Organism: Bombus huntii; assembly: GCF_024542735.1. Taxonomy (NCBI): domain Eukaryota; kingdom Metazoa; phylum Arthropoda; class Insecta; order Hymenoptera; family Apidae; genus Bombus; species Bombus huntii. Next base: position 76,890 of record NW_026099378.1, read on the forward strand.
TGTTTTTACTACAGATTAACAAATCGTCTACATATATTAGCAAATAAACAACATTTTCCCCCTCTCCATGAGTATATAGGCACAACTCTATGTTATTCTTCTTAAAATCCAATGTCGTCACATACCTATCAAAACACTCATACCAGTCCCTCGGACTTTCTTTTAACCCATAATGCGCTTTCGATAATTTACAAACTCTATTCGTTCCGTCTGCATATCCCTTTGCTTGATTTACATATACCTCCGAACTTACTTCGCCATTTAAAAAGGCAGTTTTTACATCCATTTGCTCAATGATTAATCCATTTTGACAACAATATGATAGAAGAGAAGAGAATATATGTCATCAACGACTACGTTTCTTTGTTGAAATCCTCTTACCACTAATCTAGCCTTATACTTGTCATCTGATTTTCTCGTGTAATCCCATTTTACATCTAATACTTCTTTGCCTTTTACCGTCTCTACCAATTTCCAAGTTTTGTTTTTATAGAGACACTCTATTCCTTTATCCATAGCCTGTTTCCAATCTTCACTATTTTCACAACAAATCGCCTCCTCAAATGTGCAAAGGATATCTACTCTACAATAATTTGCGTGAATCTCACTACTGTTTTCCTTTTCTGGATACCTTACTGGAGTTTTCTTATTACGTGTAGATCTCCTAGGAATCTTTAAGCTTTCAAAACTATTATCATTTTCATCTTCTCTACTTTCTAACTCTTCCTTATTCATGCTGTCCAATAAATAATTATCTTTACTATCATCGCTAACTGCATCGAATGAATTCTCCTCAAAACCGATACATTTTTTGTCTGTTTCTACGACCTCTACATGTCGCTACTGTTATTTTTACACCTAATAGGACTCTCTAACCTACTTCACTATATCCTAACAGAATTCCCATATCTGCCTTCTTATCCCATTTAGAAACTCTTTTTTGTTCTGGCCTTCTTACAAAAACTTTACTTCCATATAGATGTAGATTTTTAACACTTGGTTTTCTCCCGAAGAATATTTCAAAAGGTGTCTTTCTTTCTATAGTATTCGCTAATATTCGATTTTTCAAGTATGCCGCTGTACAAACTATTTCCGGCCAGTACCTTTTATGTACTTTCGCTTCCGCTAACAAGCAACGCGCCATGTCCATCACTGTTCTATTATACCTTTCCGCTGTCCCGTTTAATTCATGTACGTATGTTGGGCAATTATTTATTCTTATACCTTTATCCCTAGCAAATTTATAAATTCGATTATTTAAATATTCTTTACCATTATCGCATCTTAATATTATTAACCTCTTGCCCGTTAAATTTTCGGCTTCATTTACGAACTGTACGAAAGAATCAAAGACCTCATCTTTTGATTTTATACAATAGATCCTAGCTATTTTACTATAATCATCGATAAATAAAATGAAATAATTTTCTCCATTGAATCCGGTAGTCTTAAAGGGACCACATACGTCCGTATGAATAATTTCCATTATTTCCCTAGCCTTAGTTCGATTATTTTTGAAAGGTAAGTTATGCATTTTGCTTTCTATACACACCCTACATTTCAAAAGTTCCTTTTCAAATTCATTCGGTATGCCAGTCACTAGCTGCTCTTTACCCAAAATCTCTAAATATTTAAAATTTACGTGTTCTAGCATCCTATGCCATCTTTTCTTTTTACTCATATCACTACGTTCGCCACTGTTTACTAAGTGCTTCTTCCTTTCAATATACTTTTCATTTTATATGTACCATTCTCTTTGACCGCTAAAGCTGTAAGTTTGTTGTTCTCATCTATTATTTTTGCAATATTTCCTTTTGAAATAACCATATTATTATTATGCGTTAACTTGCCGAAACTAATCAAGTTTGCGGACATTTCTTTCACATAAAAAATTTTATTCATATTTATTTTATTTCGTTTTTCAAATGCTTCAAAATAGCTTATAACATTTCATACTTTTGTTGCCTTTATCGATCTATTATCGCCCAAATATATGTCGGGTTAACATTAGAATTAGGGTTAGGGGCGTAAAGCGAATCTTCGTTTGGATTACACGTCGTCGTTATGCAATAGAGAAGACATTGGCTAGTGCAAATACGATTACCATAGAACCGGACAAGTAACCGTGGTGATTAGATACTCGAGAGACTAATGACAATGATCCTAGGTTCAATAACGAATCCGCGGACAACGGGACGGTAGTCGTACGCACTCGCAAAAATCTAAGTCGGATTCTGTGTTAGTATTCGCTGACCGTAAGGAGTTAATCCTTTTTTTGTCGATGAGACCGCAAGAGAGAATGACTTTCCGTCCCGGTGATACCCCAGAGGAAAACTATGACGGGGTGTGTCTAAGGACACGAGATCATCGGATTCGTCGGGGACATCCTACGTTCGGAAAGTAAGGAAAATTGACGTTGCTGCTAATTGGCCAATCTCCATATCGGTAGTTAGAAAAGGATGCTAGCTGCCCTTGAGGGAGGGTTGCTAGTGGGAGACGTCGTTCGTGGAAAAATAGGTCTCTCCTGTCTTCCCGTAACTGGGACAAAGACTGTGTATCTGTTGAAGGATTTTAGGTAACTAGATATTAGTGTTTATGACGGTCCTCGGGCTAGCTGATCACGTACTGTGGAGACGCGTCGACATCTGGTAAACATCCTGTCCGGAGAATAGGATCTGCGTGTGGCGAGCTACGGGACAGAACTCGTTGGAATGTTTACTGCCACGTGCCGCTACAAATCTTTCTTTTAAGGAGAGCTATAGGATAACTCAATGCCTTTGTTATGTGGAGAGTTCGTCCCGTTGACCGCCGCTACGTTCGGCGACTAATTGTCGCCTTGAGCCCAAGCTCATTGTCACAAGTCTCAAACAAATACAATTGGTTAGAATGATGGCAAATCGTTTAGTTACAACTGTAGATTTTAATTACAATGTTTTTATGGATTTTCCCGAGGTTTCAGAGAGAAGGCACCGGTGTCCTCTTATCTCCGACATATATATTTACCGGTTCTTTAAGGTCGATAGATTTATCAAAATAATTTACGTCGTTAATAATGTGATCGGTACAACCGCTATCTAATAGGCATGTTATTTCGTTACCACTTATCTCGTTTATCTCGCTGCTGTGTGCTGCGTGCGCTGTTGCCATCCATATGCCTGCTCCTGAGTTGCCATATTCGCTCGTGCCGGCTGCTGATTGACGATGGAAGTTTCCACGCCCCCTGTTCGTATTGCCTTTGTTTCCTCTTCCTCTGCTGCGACCACGTGTTGACCCACGCCGATAACTGTTACTGCTTCCCGCTTGGACGCCATTTTGACACTCTCATGCAAAATATCCCACTCTTCCACATTTGAAGTATCCTTCCTTTTTTGCAGCAAAGGCATTAGTTTTCATTTCTCCTCGATTAGACTTATCTTTCTTTTCCGCTATTTCTATTTTATTCTTCACGCACGCTACCGTTTGTTTCTCTTCTTTCACTGCATCTATTATATCCGCTATGTAGCTATACTCTTCGGGTAACGTATTATTTTCGCACGTTCGCGGGGAGACGCGATCTCGAAGAAGCGCGCCAACGGGAGTCGTAAATTCCCGTTACGATTTGCTAATCGACGCCGCGAATCGCTCGATCCCTTATTTCGTTTAGGATAATAAGGGTAGTTAAATGAAGGATAACGCTGTTGCTAACAGGTTATTATATATTTTCACAAACCAACAACTTCGGTGTAACACAAAATGAATATTTGTTATGAGATGACTACGAATGAGTGCGACCTGAGTCTCTAGACGGATTATCGCGTATACTGATGGATTTGTCGACTCACTGTATTCGAATTGCTGACCGCTTGACGAGATGCTTGATTGAGACTGACTGATCTTCGGGTGTAAACCCGGTCGAAGGATGTTGACTGTTCGAAGGATGTAAAATCAGTGATGTTCGGAGACGATGCTGTGGCGGAGGAAAGCTAAGGATGGGTGTGTCTAGCGCACGGGACCATCGGATTTGTTGGTGACGATTTTGACTAAGGGAGTGAGGGAAATAGTCTTCGTTGTTAATTGGTTAAACGAAGGGTCTTAACCGCTCTCGAGAGAAAGTGGTTCGCGGGAGGAAAGTTGCATCATACGTGAGAAAAACCAACTTTCCCTTGTCAAGCCGTAGTAGACAAAGGTCTTTAGAAATGCTTTGGAAACAGACGTTTGTTCAGTTTGAAGGACCTCGACTAGGAAATTCCTAAGATTTATGGAAGATACTTGAGACTATTGAGGGTACGCAGTGAGTATCCGAAGACATCTGGTTGCCATCTTGCCCGCGGTGTGTGGCCTGAGCTAGGTAGAGTGTTACGCGACGTAACACGTATTTATCATGTAATTCAGCTTTTCCCTCTCACTCACTTGTGCGCCTGCACCTTTTAATTCATTTATTAATTTTTCAAAATCGCTAAAAAACAGCAGAGAAGCGCTCACAGAGGAAAAAAGCCATTCAAGCAGTGGTGTAAACAAAAAAAGGAAAGACACGAAGAAGAAGGAATGTAGAAAATAAAGAGGATCAAAACAGAACAAGAAGCGTGGAAATATATAAATAAATACAGAAGAAGTAGAGATGGTATAGATGAGGATATAAGCGAAGAAGAGTGGAAAAATCACTTTATGGAAATTTTAGAAGGGACAGAGCACAAAGAGGGCAGAAAAACGGGGCATAGAGAGGAAGAGAAAATAACGGAGGAGAGAGAAGATGCTGCGTCGGACAACACTCTAAACCAGGCCACACACCTCGGGCAAGATGGCAGCCAGATGTCTTCGGATCCTTACTGCATACCCTCTATAGTCTCAAGTGCCCTCCGTAAATCTCAGGAATTTATCTCGAGGGCGGTTAGCATCCTTCTTCATCCACCACCATAGTAAATAACCAATTAACAACGAAGCCTATTTCCCTCACTCTCTTAGCCAAAATCGTCACCAACAAATCCGGTGGTCCCGTGAGCTAGACACACCCATCCTTAGCTTTCCTCCACCACAGCATCGTCACCGAACTGCACTGATTTTCCATCTTTCAAACAGTCAACATCTTTTGACCGGGCTTACACCCGTAGAGCAGCCACTCACTTATCTTATACATACGCACCAGCGTAACTATCTTCCTTACAAAGTTGTTGGAATAAATTGTGATTTATAACTTATTATACAGTGTTACATTCATTGAACCACCTCTATTATCTTAATCGAAACAGGGGAACGACTATTTCGCGGCGTCGATTAACCGAATCGTAGCGAGAATTTACGCCTCTCGCTGACGCGTTTTCCTAGCGACCGCGTCTCTCCGCGAACGATCGTAACATTTTGGTCCCTTGAGCCGGATTCAGTGGCAAGTGAAAAGTGTGAACACGTAACCGGTCGAATCATTTTGGTCCTTCGAACCGGATCACGTGTCAAGTGAAAAGTGCACGCCAGTGACACCCACTGCCATACAGTGCCACGTGAATCCAATACAAACAGCAGCAGAAGCGTTACCACTCCAGCGAAGTCAGTAACGCCAGAGTCCATCAGTTTTTTGAAGAGGCATAACCCGGTGGTTGAAGAACGCAACCACGCAGCCTCGCGCCAACAACTAGAGGGTCAACTTCCGCAAGAACACGTCTTACATGTCAAACGAGACACACACGGTGACGAGTAACATTTAAACTCACAACCACGAGGTAAGCTCGTTTATTGCATTGTCTTCACAATCTACTATACCAATGGAGAACACAGACAAAATTACCTCCTTGCATCGGAGACGAGGCTTTCAAATCGGCCGATTTACTACTCTATCTACACAACGGTACCAACTTCGTTGGCGCCAACAACGAATTACGAGAGCTCTGAAACCTTCTGCAGTCCGACGATCATAAGGTAAAGGTTCAGTCCTTTTTAACCGACCGACGGATCGAATGGCGCTTCATTCCTCCCAACTCACATCACTTCGGCGGGTTGTGGGAGGCTGCAGTGAAATCCTTCAAACCACATCTCAGACGTATCGTAGGTATCGAGCTCTTAACATTTGAAAACTTCAACACACTCATCATTGAAATCGAGTCTATCCTCAACTGACTCCTGACTCCGTCCGCTGACTCCAATATCATCAGACCAAAACGATTTTCTTGTCCTTACTCCCGGTCACTTCGGTGATTCATTAACAAGTTTCCGAGAACGAGATTTCAGGGACACTCCATCCAATCGTCTCTCCAGCTGGCAACATATTCAAAAACTCAAACATTTCTGGCGCCACTGGCATCGAGAGTATCTGAACGAGCTGAACATCCGAAACAAATGGAGTAAGGGCAGTCACGGCATACGAGAAGGCGCCATTGTCATTCTCAGAGAAGACAACGTTCCCCCAATGCAATGGCCACTGGGCAGAATCATCAAAGTCCAACCCGGCGCAGACGCATCATACGGACGGCTACCCTTCGATCGGAGCATCAAGCGGATGGTACCACTCACTACCATGCAGGGATACTGGACGAACGACTGAAGGCAGAGGCAGAAAAGAAACGGAGAGAGCCAATTCGGATTCAGAAAAGGAAGAGAAGTGACCGATACGGTTTATGTAATAAACCACATCACAGACAAGCAGCTAGATGTGGCGACACTCGACCACGGAAATTTCCAACGGCTTCGCGGCACAAAGCGCTATACCTTCAAAGCGTAAGGCCGACAGGCCTAATGTACCATCGATATCCCTACGACTTTTTCGCCGAATATTCGGTAGAATGCATACGTGGCAACCGTCGCGGACTTCTGATAAACGCGCGCGTAGTGGGGATATCTAGGGGCGACAAAGGAAAGAATCTGTTCGGTTTTGAACCAAAAAGATTCATTTTGCCCCGAGCCGCGAAGTGCGAAAGGTTAAGAGAAGCAAACACAATTAGAGAAACGAGTCGTTAAAACTACTCTTGAGAGTTCAGTTTTAATCGTTACTTGTTATTAATTGTTGCTAAACGTTAACCGTGGTTAAACGTTATTTGTTGTTAATTGTTAAGAGTCTAATAAACGTTATTGTTGAAAATCAAGGGTATTTTCTTGCGGGCACCTTCACGGACGGTCACCTTCAAGGAATGTCACCTCATAAGTGTGAATAAATATCTTGGTTGTTAAACATATCCAAATGTTCCTTCAGTACCTATCACGACCTATCCACCTCATAGGTGAAGAAAGAGGGAAATTATATACCTGCCTAAGAGCGGCGTTCGACAGACTAAACAGAGAGAAACTGGAGGAGAAAATGAGGAAAATGGGGATTAGTACAAGTGTACTCATCGAATATTACTGTTAATAAATATTGATTGTTGAATACATCTGAGTATTTCTTCCGCACCTATCACGACATCCCACCTCATGGCCATGAAGGGAAAAGAACAAGAAAGAGAAAGAAGGGGCTAGAAGATGTGAGAATGGGAAGGATAGAAACAGGAGAGGAATAAGAAAGGATGACAGCAGACCAAATTATAGAAGAAAGAAGAAAGGAAGAAGCAGAAGAGAGGGAGAAAATGATAAGGGAATCCAAATATAATATACACTACAGAAACATAACCAAAGAAAAATTACCAAAATACTTAGAAGGGAGGATGAAGTTGAAGGACAGAAAAATACTGGCAAGATTCAGATGCGGAAACGAGACCAAAGCAACGGAATACTAGAAAGAAGAGGGAGATAGAGATGCAGACTATGTAGAAGGAAAGAAGACCTGAGGCATGTAATAGAAGAATGTGAAATAAGGGGAGGACCAAAGAACATAGGAAATACGCTAAATGAGACTGGAGAAGGTTTAACAGACCTGAAGGCAATAATAGAGAAGAGAAGGGCAAACGACAGGAGGGATGCACAGCAAGGAGGCTAAAGACCAAAGTTGCAATAGTTTTTTAGTCATTAGTTGCTAATTTGTAGTTTCTGCTTTTAGTTTTTAGAGGTAAAATTAGCAAGGTAGTGCAATAGAATAGAGTGAAAAAGAGATGTAAGAGATGTAAAACCGAAAGTTCATTCAAAGCCGAAAGGCACGAACTAAGCAATAATAAAATAAAAGAATAATACAAGAGGATCCAACAGACCAACAGGCGATCAACATTGTGTAGTAAGCCCTATTATCATAAGAGGTAGAAACGCTACTATTCACTTCTAAGGACGTAGGAACGCTGTCAGTGATGTCTAAGGATGCAAAGCCTTCAGCATTTATATTTATATAATCAAATAATAATCAAATCTATCTGCCAAGCAAAGGAAAGAGTAAAGAAAAAAACAAAGAAAAGAGGGAACACTGTAACAATCATCTCGGAACAATGTAAAAGCCAGGTCGAACAAGAACATGGGTACATGAAATTTGCATAAATGTTGAGGACTGATGGTTTAACTAACTAGCACTGCTCATTAGATTAATTATATGATCTCTTACGTCGTATCGCAACATATTCCGGTTATGTCCATGAAGTGTGAGTTATCTGTAAAATTTAATTGTAGCGTTTAGCTTCCCTTCATAGACTTAGCTTATTGTAGTTCGTATCGTTGTCGTCTGTCTTGGAGCCTATATATTCATGCACACCATCAACAGAATGTTTGGATCTCTCATAAAGCGTCTTTTAACTGTTTTTCCAACCGATGCACTGATAAGGCGTCTTACTCCAACACTCACTGCTGAAGTCATGAAGACATGGATTGCATTGGGTGATCGACAGAACGACGAGTTTTTGAAATTGCATGGTCGTCCCGCGGCCTACTCTAAGAGAGCGTCGAACGATAACACCGCGCTCCTTTCTATCTGCCTAGTCGTCAAGTCACTTCAAGTCCGTTCGAATCTATCAGTTTAGAGAATCGGTACCAGTGCACTTCGCTGAGCATATGTTCTCGTACACATTCGCGGGACATTCTCTTTATATTAAACATTGTAGAAACAAACTATGTGTGGACATGATTAGCCTATCGTGCAGATAGCTAGAGAAAGAGAAAAAGAGAAAAAGGGATTAAAAAATTTAAAGGAAGGAAGAAAGCGATTTGGAAAAGAGAAAAAAAGGGCTGAAAGCCGAAAAAACATTTCTTGACTTGGGCGAACTGGAACGCCCAAAGAACAAAAAAGAATGTAAGACAATTAATGGGGAAAATTAATTTTTATTATAAATTTATGGAAGATGCCTGCAAACTCCTGGAACCACTTCATAACTTATTAAGGAAAAATGTCAAATTCATCTGCAATGAAGAATGTGAGAAATCATTTCAGAGGATCAAGGAACATCTCTGTTCAAGTCCGGCCCTAGCAACATATGAGCAAAACAAAGAAATATTCATTTATACAGATGCAAATGGTGATGGTTTAGGAGCCGTTTTAAAACAACCCCAAGATAACGGTATGTTACACCCGGTTGCGTACTTCTCAAGAAAACTGAAACCAAACAGAATCAAAGATGAAAGCAATCTATCTCGAATGCCTTCCTCTTAAAGAAGCGATTCAATATTGGCAACATTACACATTACTGTTGCTTTGCACAGAATGCTTGATATAAAATGAACCTTATAGCGATAGCGTTCGTAATGAGAACTAGCTGCAGTACGTATATAGCAGCAGATGGGTTCACGAAAATTGCATCAGGTCTAATATGGCGTTCTGCGTGTACATCAACTGTAACTCGAATGATACACGTTGCTGAACCGAATAACAAGCGTATCAACTAAAAAATTGTAAAATAGAGATAACAATGAAGTATTTGCAAGTGATCTTAGTTAATATATCTTGAAGTTTGTTGCTGTATTTTCGATGATAGCGACTAGTGTTATTTGCAAGAATTGCAAAAGAAAAATTCAATCTTCTAGAACCAGAAACCGCGGCTTAGGTTCCAAAATTGCAAGTAAGTGTGAGTACTGGATGAAATTTTTCAACTCATCTCCACTAATTGGCAATGCCAATCCATACCAAAAGTCATCTGAAATAAATCGCAGGATTGTGTTGGCGACTTTTAGAGAACGGAATGGAAAAGATAAATTTATTTTGTGGGCTAATGGATATTTTTCAGGGATCGGCTATCAATAGATACTATGGCTGTCCGGAAAATTTACATTCTGTTGTCTTACGGGTATCTAATCGTCCAATTTCGAGAGCTACCGAAAAAGACAGAAGAAAAGTTAGCGTTTCGGAAGAGAGAACGCCAGGAAAATGAGAGAATTGAATTTTTCGTTCGGGCTTGCTACACTCCTCGGGAAACACAGTAAGAATGTGCTTGATATAATTGTAAAATCTAGGTTTCCCAATCTTGCAGCGTTGCATGGGAGAATAAAACGGGCACAGAACAGTACAATGATTAGTATGAAGGTGACAAAGATAATTGCACTATAAGCCATATCAGTGCTGATAAAGTGGAAACTTATGTCATCACAGAAATGTTTATGAGATCAGGAAAGAAACATCATGCCAAGTATAGTACATGTATTGGAGATGGAGATAGCGAAACACATAAAGACATTAATCCATACGAAGACATTGTTGTTTAAAAGAAAGAATATGTTGGTCATGTATAGAAACGAATAGGCACAAGGCTAAAGGACGCCAAATAATGTTAAATAAACTGTTTTCGGATAATTACAATAGCGTTTTCACAAAAAGTGGAATTTCTAACTTGAGAAGGACAAACACAATAATTTGTAAATGTCCTAGGAATAGCGAAGAGTATAATCCATGCATGTTTTAAACCAGTTAAAGCTGGATTCCAAGTCACTTTACACAAAGTTCATCTGAAACAGAACTTTTGTTTGTAATTGCTTTTGTTTGTATTTGCTTTTTAGATGAATATAATTAAGTGCTGTGGTCAAAATCTGAACCCTCGTCAATATTTTATTGCCGATCTATTAAATTTGTATTTATGAAAGAAAATGAGGCATTGGTTAGGGAAGAAGGTAATAATGGAAATAAATAATCTTTCTCCCAATACATACAATTCAAACAATGATAATATAAAAGTTATCTTTGCTTTGCGCTTAGCCATGTTATACGGTAGCGTTGGTAATATTTTATCAAATATAAATGTTGGTCCCAAAATGTTGTACCGGTGGAGAATCTTCAAAGAAAATGAATTCGATAGAAATTATTCAAAAACCTCGCGTGTGCAGATATTTCGACGTTAGCACGCGAGCTAAGAATTTAATCGTAATTCGACCGTGCCAGTTTGTACTTTCAGGAAGAAAACAACTTTATTGACTGGACAGTTCTATGTAAATATTTATAAATCGCACATTAAGCGAACTTGTTTACGAGTTAAAATCCAAAGGTCTCAGCTGTAAGAACCACAAGAAAAGATAAAAGAGACCTACCTTCAGAATTTCAACCTCATAAACGTCGTGAGGTAAACTGTTTTCTTTTTGGGTTCACTCAAAACAGAATATTGGTATCGTATGATCCCAAGAATTATGATGCCATTAATACAAATATGTATATAACAAAACAAAAATGAAACGTATTCTTTTCATTTGTAATTTTAAATAACGCATAGAAAACATAACGCATACATGGAGTTTATCACCTTCTTTAAATGGTATAATGCATTCCATAATTAAAAGCGAATAAAGAAACGAACTTACCAAAGCACCATAGGAAAGAATTTATGAAGTTTTATCTTACTCGGGAGTCAGTTTGCCTGAATATCACAAAATCCATTCACCTTAAATTTCTGGCAACGAGAACTCTTCAAATTTCCTAAAAAATGAATTTTAACAGACTTTTTTTTCAATTTTTTAAATTTTAACAGGCAATGTAATATTTTGACAGATAATTTAACATTCTAACAGAAATAGTAAGAAGGGAAAGATAGCGTGTGCAAAAATGCGTGAAAGGGCATTTAGAAAAATCGAAATAATTGGAAATATAATTAAAAAGTGAAGAGAAAATATCATGGGTTTCATAAAGCATAAATGTGAAAAATTTCCGCTTTTGTAACAAATTCTACATCCTTTTCTTTTTTTGTTTAAATTGAGGTGTGCATTGAATTTCATGACAAAATAATATATATTCATATATAAATATCAAAAATAGTAGTCATTTTCCTTAGTTTATTTATCAAAATGTCATTTCCTTATATTATTATGATACAAAGAATTATATATATATATATATGATGTATAATGCAAAATAAGGATATAAAAATTAAAATTGATTTCACAATTACACTTGAATATGGTATGAAAAGTAAGGTTTGAAAGAAAATTTCAGATACATTGATTTCCGGAGTTATTTAATTGCTTTTCATGTTTAGTTGTAAATTTCCACAATTGGCCAAATTGCAAAATTCATGCCAATGACATTAAGGAAACAATATAGAGTGTAATAAAAGGAAAACAAGAAAATACAAATTCTGACAGTGAATTTAGTAAAAAATCAAGAAAAAGTAAGACAGACGTTAGGAAACTATAGCAAAATAAAAGAAGCTCGAGAGGGCAGCGGTAACCATAACAATAAGAAAGAAACACAAGAGAAAGGTCACTAAAATAAATTACAAAATGTAAAATAGCAGTAGAAGACAAAAAACAAACAACAAGTAGGAGCAAGGAAAATAAGTTATACAATAAAGGAAATGAAGAAATGATTTTAAATCAAACCTTCAATCCTACAGAAAGTACATATAATGTTGAAGGGAACAAAGAATATGAAAGACAAATTAAAGAAGGTAAGAAAAATTTATCATTAATTAAGAGAGATTTTATATTATAATAGAAAGATACCAGAATATAGAAAAAGGTAGGAGAAAAGAAAAGAAAATGAGCAGATGAACAAAGCAAAATGGGCAGAAGAAAGAAGCAAACTAACAAAAAAAAGTGAGGTAATAGAAGAGTTAGACAAAATTAAAAGAAGAAAAGAGAGGAAAAACTATTATTATAAAAAGGTTGTAAATAAGAGATAAAGTAGAAGAACCCAAAATGAAATTGAACATAAATAGATTAAACTTTGTTTCAGGGCATCACTCTTTTCTGGTCATTGTTTGTATCCTCTAATGTTATTTCATGAATATGAAAATGAATATGAGAACGAAAAATAACAGTTTTGAGTTTAGTGATCAATTGTTTCACAAGTAGTGACCAATATATAAATTGATTTGGCAAAGGCAACTTTTGGTATTTTGCACGAGGAGAAAAATATATATAACCCAACTTATATTATAGCGAAAACATTCATGGTATGGACAGAAATTAATGCTTTAATGGTAATCTGACATAAAGACAAAGTCAACCATACACAGTGTAGGTATATGGTATAAGAATATGGGTTCTCCACTACTCAACAAGAATAGATAAAACACAAACACATTTCCTAAAAAGAATATTATACATACTGAAATACCATGTAATGCCAGATTATGTGATTAAAAGCAATAAGAATAGTATTGGAACACAAAATAATAAAATGAGGCATAAACTACATGTTAAAACTGGCAAACATGGGAGAACACATAATTAGACAGGAAAACATTGCAAAAAGTAATACACACATAATAAACTCAAATAGAGTTATGGAGCCGATGGTACAGAAATAATAATAAATTTAAACTGAACAATAATAGAAGAAATAACACAAATACTTGCTGGATAAAAGAAAGAAAGAATAGAATAATCTACTTATAGTGAAGTATATAAATATGCTAAAAATATAGAAAAAAATAATTAAAGTTTCTTGCATATGAAACTGCTATTAATAACTAAAAGGATAATCAAAGTTAGAGTAGCTGGGAGACAGGAACGATCAGTGAATGCAGAAAATAGCATAAAATACAAAACAGATGAAAACAAAATGTATAATATGTGTAAGAAAAATATATTGGATAATATTAAGAATTTACAACAAAATTCATTAAAAAACAACAATAGGATGGTGATTTTTTTTCTGACAAAGAAAAATAGTTACAAGGATTGACAAATTTTATTAAAAAGCAAAAGCAGCATTAAGCTAAGATCATTTTATCATAGAAGAATAGCAATTCAGACAAATTCACAAATTATAATAATCTAAGAACAACTTAAATACTTTGTTATGTTTGTTTTGCAGTAACCAACAAATTTAGAGACTTAGCCTAAGTATAAATATGCCATAAATAATTCTATGTAGAAATAAACATAAATAATATTAAATAAATAGAACTTTTCTTATTGAAATGTGACAGTCTGTAATAAAAGATAAATTAAAAAAGAAAAAATAACTTTAACAAAAAAGAAATTTATAAAAATTTATTCTTAAAAAATTGTGGCCAATCAGATACGTGAAATAAAAGATTATTAGAAGAAACATGATTAGTCTACAAGAAGATCATACGAAAGGAGAAATGAAACATGTACCGTATTCTCTCAACATACGATTGCGAAGAAGTTTACTTACTCTATATTTCATTTCCGAACTTCTTCGTTTCCACGCAGTCATAGCAGTTTAGAACTATTTTATGAAAATCAAGAATTTCCTACATCAAATTATTTGATTTGCAAGACCTCATATATTTCTAAATTACTTACACAAAATTAGGACAGCCTATGAACAATGCAAACATTAAAAAGAAATAAGCGATACAGTAGCCCAAACAAGGACAAAGGTTGAAATAAGACAACAAAAATAGCAGTTATTATTCAAATTTGTATGAAAAATCCTTCAGAAATTAAATTCTTCTTTTAATGAAAGACGGTTATGTATATGAAAATCAAAAATGCAGTAAAAATACAAAAAATATAAAAGAAGAAAACTGTATTTGTTATTACGACTTACTTTTGCATGTAGAATAATTTCCATTTCGGTTACTGCACTACCCCTGTTATTAAATAGGTTTTGGAGTTCGATATTTAATTGATTCACACAGATTCAGTTTTTATATTCTGTATTTCACTACCATGTACAGCCATATGAACACACCGGATACTCTCAGATAATTAACACGTGGCAGAAGCCAAAACAAAAGGGCGTCGTTAGAAGTCGTACCAACTTCGCATGTAGGAACTAGTGATCATACCAACATGACATTTATCTCAACAGATTAAACAGTACTGAACTCTATGATGATGCGCTAGCATGATATAATGTCGACGACAAGGTAGTGTTGTTTGCTGATTGGTTATACTTCAGGACTACATGTGGGACCTCTGTACGATCGCTGGTTAAATCGGTCACTTTGCGATATGCTTATGAAATCTAAACGTAATTCTTTTGTTAACATTTTCATAATTATACTTCAATTTTAGGATTAATTAAACAAATATTTAATAATTATTTTAATATCGATTACTATATATAACGATTATTATAATGCGAAATTTTATGTGTAAATAGTATGTTAAAATATGTAAATGTATATAAAATAAAATATATAAATGTGTGCATATCCAAAATATATTACATGTGTGTGTACCTACATTCAAAACACGTAACAGTAATACAATATTCTAGATTACGAATTTGGATTTATCGTTCATTATGTTCTTTCATTACAATTTAGTTGTCAGTTGCAAATCGATTCATAAGATTCATAAGGGAAGGATCTTTTTATTGCAAATAGACTAATGGAAAGTTTTTCTCTAAAATCAATTGCAAATAATAATTTTGAATAAAAACGGAAGAAGAAATGTCTTTCCTAAAGGAAGAAAAATGAATAAGGTATGAAAATCTAATAGCTGATAAAATTTTATTCGTTATTCCTTATTGACAGTCGATATTAGACCTTGATATTTCGTGTCAGGTATCCCTATCTCTGACATTCAATAAGGAAGGAGAACGTTTGTTTAGAACCTTACGTCCTCGAGAATGTTTCTAGTCCTATAACAAACAGTTTTTGTAAACAAAATCTTATTTTTAAAATTACATATTTACATACATTATATTTAAAAGTCTCGCTCTGACAAAATAATATTATTATACACATGTATAGCATTACAAATTAGAAACAGAAAAGACATGTACCTCTGTAGCTCATAACTTTCTTTGACGAAAATTTATTCCTATTCTAATTATAAAGTTTTTAGTAATAATAATAACAAAATAATGACTCGATGATTGAGTACATATTAACAAAAATACCCGTATCTGAAATGTTTATTATTTTGAAACTTAGTGAGGTACAATTATTTCATAAAGTTTATTATTCTCGCTTTGTTTCGTGCAAAATCAATAATTATATCTTCGTAATTTCAATTTTCACATAACTTATTCAAATTAAATAATCAATTAGATAGTCTTCCCTGAGACATAGTAGTATGTATATAATTTTTAATTAATTTTAATCTAGAGAAAGCACGCCCTGCAGAAGCGATTGGAATAATTAGTAATATTCTTAAAGTAACATAAAATTGGAAAATAAATCCTTAATTTTATGTATCATATTCGAACATTGCATTGCTGTTATATACAACAAATTTTTACTGTATATGTCACAAAATATTTTTATTTCATTAAGCATATCGCTTCTATCTACATTTCGATGATTTTCATTTTCTAAAATAATGTCCAAATTCATACGGTGTTTAATCGGTTCTTCTGCTTTCATATTTTTTAGTATTGTTATGTTATATAGAAATCTGAATGGTACAGACTCATGCTCAATGCTCAATTTGCATGAACCTTTCTCCGATCGAAAATATTCTCTGATCAGTCATAACTAAAAAGTGCTTTTTGAAAAAGATAACTTCGGTGTTATGCGAACGTGTATCTCCGCTTCATAGGCATAACAAATTTTCGTTTTCTTAATACGACGTCTTAAAAATTTAATGAAATGTCATTATTAGAGCAGGTGAACCTGTCGAAGAGCTACTTGCTCATCGATTTCGATGCCCTTGAAATATATCGTGAGATCATGATTCTGAACAACATTTTCTTATAGATACGAATGCTCGGTCTTAGTTTTCGTTATATTCATGCAAAAGTATGTTTGGTATCATAAACATATAAATCCTTTTTTTATATTTTATATAAAATTAAGAGAATAATGTTTGACATCTTATCTGTAAATAAAATAGTAGACGGTATTATTTCTTCTTCTAATGTCAACC
The DNA here is from genome assembly GCF_024542735.1 of Bombus huntii. Classification (NCBI taxonomy): domain Eukaryota; kingdom Metazoa; phylum Arthropoda; class Insecta; order Hymenoptera; family Apidae; genus Bombus; species Bombus huntii. The sequence continues at coordinate 93,909 of NW_026099378.1, forward strand.
AGCAATTTTCTCTTAATGTCCCTTTAAGATGTCTTAGAACCAACAATTTATTCTACACCGGTCAACACATATTGCTTTAATCGTGAGCTAAATCATGCTAACTCCTTTTATTCGAAGATAGATCAACTTTGGCAAATCACAGTCTCCTTAAAACACTTGCTGGAACGTTTATTTTAATTTATTTGTATGCTTGTATCTATATTTAATATATATATTATTTCGAGCATGTATATGTCGCGTTCACATTATGATTAGGGTTAGGTGAGTGTAACGAATCTTCATTTGGATTAATCATTGTTGTTATGTAATAGAGAAGATATTTACTAGTGCAAATATGATTATTACAGAATTTGACAAGTAGCCGTAGTAATTAGATACTCGAGATGCTAATGACGATGATGTGAGATCGGACGAGAACGAGTGCACTCAACGTGGTATGAGAGTTGGCTGAAGTAAGTAGTTTTGTTACTTGCTCTTAATATTCAAGAAAAAAAGAATATTAAAAAAACAGATGTATGTAAAAATGAGAATGATACAATGTATGGCAATAGTCGCGTAGTACTAAAATATTTCTTTTTTTCGATGCTTATATTATAGATTATTAAAAATAGATTATTAAGGAAAGCAAAAAAAAAAAAATTGTAAAAATGAAAAAACCAATACCACACGGAGTTCCCAAACGGTGAACCATCTAAGTACCATTCGTGCCTAGCGTTGCTTAACTTTCGTGATCAAACGAAAACGAGTGCTTTTTTAATTTTAATTATAACGTTTATTGCCCAAAGAAATACATATTTTGTATATAAGGCCGAAAATTTTTACTATATCGAATGCTTTTTCAAGGCAGGCGGCTACTCGTTGCTTTGCATTGGAAGCCCACCAGATGTTTGACGTTAGTTTATTTATTGCGTACAGTGTGGAATGTTTGTGTCGGAAGCCGATTTGATTGTGTTGGATTACGTTGTTTTTTGTGCGGAAGGAAACTAGGGGGTTGTTTATGACTATTTCGAATACTTAGCTTATGTTGGATAGGAGGGGTCGCAGGTTTGATTTTGTCTTTGTTTCCGCGTCTTCTTTTTTTATTTTGCACTTGCCTGGTCAATGCGACTCAATATATTTTACGCACCGATAATTAAGGTTACAGTTTTGTGAGATATGACATAACAGTTGGCATTTGTGGCATTGCGTCATGTAATTTTTTCTGGTTTTTCCCCATTTTACCCTAAAGTAATTCAGACGGCTAATTTTTGGTAAGTTACTAATATTGCTATGAGAGAATATTTGGACTATGTAGATTGGGAGCAGTACGTTGTTATCTATTGATTTTTTATTGAGATGCGTGAAACTTTTTTTAATTGGACGTCGGACATCTATAATGCTTGCAACTCTACGAGTATTTCTATCTCAGAGATTTATTATTTACATATGTATAGAGGAATATATATAGGTACTGAATTAAACCATAGATAAACATATGATAATGAGTGGACTTGTGGAAAAAAATTACTTCCTCTTCGATTTCGATGGGTTTTAAATATATTATCCGAATATATTATTATATTGAATATATTAGTATCCGAGATATTCGCAAATAACTGTCGATAGTACTATAGTGTAGTCAGCCTATAATTGTGTGCTGAGGCAGCGTATGGGTCAGTATTGGTTGCCCAAGTCCACCACAAATCTATCTCTTATCTTCTGTTTATAGTATATATAAACGAGAATTGGGCTAACTCAATGTCCCGTGCATAACTGCATAGGTTGTAAGAAATGTCTATTGTAAACCAATTAAATGTAAATGTCATCAATGTATTGCGTTAGGGTTAGTCTTTTTAATAGCTTGCTTGAAATAAAAACAAGTTAATTATACAAATACTGAACGAATTGATAATTGATATTATTTTTCGAAATAGAACAATTATTATTTTATGCTAATCATTTCGCGTGTAACCTACGAGTGCACTCAAATTTTTCACTCTTAACTCCTTTCTAACCTCATCTTTTGTAATTATTGCGGCTTATTTACGGTGTATTTACATGCGTGTAGTATTCGCTGGATAAACACTTCTCAAGCTTGTCGAAGGCGCGGCCCCTTTCCCCCACAGTAGTTACATGATAATAATTTTATTTGCACTAAAGTTCGTCGATTCGCGGATAAATATATCGAAAACTAAATTGAGAATGCGATAATCATGAGACTATCAATTTATATTATTTTAAATATAATTATTTTATACGTCTTTCAAATTTATTTGTGAAATTAGAAGTATTTTGAAAAATAAAGAACAAAATAAAGGATTCTGTTACATTGAACCGCTTAATTGAGCTTAATCACTAAATAAGTTCGGATTATCCTTTTCTCTTTCTTGCTTCAGTTTTTCCTCGGTCCTGTCGTTTTCGACGAACTGATCGATCGTCATAATGACATTAACAAATTAATATCTTATTCGACAATGATAACGGATTTATTTTCATTAGAAAATCGATTGACTGTGTTTACAATCAGAGCATCAGCATTTTCTTTGGCCTGATTGGTTACAAATCTAACAATGTGAAATTCACCATGAAGCATGAAGATAAATTTGCATTTAATTTCATCGTTTGAAAAAAATTGTCTTTTGAACGACGCATTTTCACCTTACGAAAAAGCTTTGTTGCTTTTGTACAAGAAGAACTGTTTTCATCGCAATGGTTATCCGAAAGAATAATTTGAAAAAACACTCTGTATAATATAAATGTGTATATCTGTACTATATGCGAATTCACCGCTAATCTACATCGACCCATTAGCACCTATTCTATGGTCATAACTGACCATATATCAGATCAGTGCTTTTCTATTCTTCGAACGAATTTCTGGTTTTTACGAACATTCATAGTAAACTTGTTGTATGTAGCGATAGTTTATTTTTTGGGAATTGTTCACTGGTAGAATGTCTACAATGAGTCAGTACATTTTCTTCCTTTTGAGTCTGATTTGCTCGATTTCTTTATTTATGTGTTGTTTCCAAACAAATTTGTCTGGATGTAGATGGTCCGGGCAAAGACCTGATTATCTAACTGTTTTGATTTGCTGTATGATGTGGTGGTTGAGAATAATAAGAGATGTGGTACCTTTCCTTAATGTGAATATAGTGAGGTTGCATTTACCCGTATTTTCAGTTTATTTCTATCTATTTGGCCGTTCCTCGAGTATTTCGATGTGAGTTTGTAGCTGTAGCTACATTAGAGTAGGTTCTAATTTATTTTATATAGTGTCGTACAGTGACAACTATCTACTTGCCAAGCCGCGTTACAAGAAAAAACCTGGGAGCACAGGAAATTACTTTGAACCCCGAGACAGTTGGGCTGATATAGTCGGCTGCCCGAAAGTTCCATTATAATATTTCCGAATTAAACATGATAGAATTTGGAAATATTGCGCTATAACGGTTTGTGAACAATATAAAGGAATACCGATAATGTGTAGGTCAAGGTGGGTGTAGGTCGTAAGATAAAGGATAGTGTAGATAAATATGACAAGGTGTATTTATAAACAAGTTATTTACTATAAATTATTTAATATGTATACAGGCCAGTCGTATTATAGCGGCGATAGTTAGAGGCAAATTATTAATTTTGGTTTTTTATCGTAGTTAATATTATGTTGGTTGTGGCCATGTTGAAGGCGAATCAGGATAGTCCTGGCCGAGGTCGGTGGTCTGGCCCTATAACAAATAATATCAACAATAATACAGCAAATAAATATCATAAACATCGATATCATTTGTAAGGGAATGCACTTTGAGCATAGTGAATTTATGTTGAACAGTTTTTGGGTACTAGATTGAAATTAGATAATAATTTTGTTACTTATGTTATAGATTTACCCGTTAATTTTAAGGAGATGCAATTGTTCAGGCGCCGCTAATTCACTGGATATGTCGTCCTTGTAGAGAAATGTTAGGTTGGCATGATCGCTAGTTACTACAAGCTAAGTTGGTACGACTTCTAACGACGCTCTTTTGTCTTAGAAGTCGACCACGTGTTAATTGACCGAGTGTATTCTGTGTGTTAAGACGTGTCTTACGAGGCGATATATTATTACAAAATATATTGGAGAAAGTCGAATCTGCGTGAATCGATTAATTAATAAACCCAAACCTATATCCTTTAACAGGTTATGGGCCCAGGGCAGTAAACTGCGGTAATAAAAGGCATTGCTTTTGAGTTTTTGTGTTTTCTGAGATAATCCAAGAAGAGACCACGCCATGGTCGACCAGGAGAGAATAGGTGATGTGGACAGCGATATGAAGCCGGCCCTAAGAAAGGGGAATTACGAATATTGGAAGACAATGACGGAAGCCTCGTTAATTTTCTTGGGTTGCTGGAAAGCAATAGAGCCAGGATTTACGGCAGCAGAAAGGTTGAACCCAGAGTGCATGAGGATGGACAACATGGCACGTGCGTACCTTCCCGGCATATTCGCCCCAAATATCTTGGGGAAATTAGGACTTTGAAAACAGCAAGGGATTCCTGGAAGGTGCTAGAGGACGTCCACGGGAGGTCTACGTCGATGGACACTGTTTTATGCATACGGGAACTGGGAACTATAGAGAAGACCCCCAACATGGATATCTCCACATACTGCGGGAGGATATACGACCTATGCGACAAGCTCTCCAACGTAGGATTAAAAATTGAAGACCATATGATGGCATGTTTCGTTTTGGCCGGCCTCATGGCGGATCCAAATTATGCAATGTATATTAGAACAATAAAAATCGATAAGAGTCTAACCGTGAGGATCGTGAAGTCCGATCTTCTACTTGAAGAAAAACAGATCGAAGCGGCCATGGATTCATCCGAGAAGAACAACGCAATGGCGACCTGGAAACAATGGAGGCCCAAGCCTCAACAAAGCAAAGATGGCGCGAAACCAAAGCACAAAAACCAAAAGGATAAGAAGTGCTACAAATGTGGAAAATGAGGCCATATGTCGTACCACTGCCATGAGGGAAAGGGAGATAAGGAGGACCAAAACCAAGGAGACAAAAGGGAGAGAGAATCAGAAGACAAACCGAAGTCCAAGGGACTTATCTCCACGCTAACTCTATCATCTATCAGCCACATGGAAAGGGACAGGATCAGCTACCTTGACTCGGGGGCCTCAAATCACATGACTCCGGACAGGCATCGGTTCGTGGATTTCGTGCCTGCAACTGGACAGATCAGGATTGGTAAGGTGTATCTGGAAGTCAAGGAAAAAGGAACGATCGTCGTGAAGATGACTAAGGCCTGTGGCGGGTGGAACCTATACTTGTCGAACGTCCTGTGGGTACCTGAATTAAATGTGAATCTAATCTCAATCAGGCAATTGGCAGTATGTACGAGGGATGAGGCCATCGGTACACATGATGATGGGGATGTAATATTCAATTCAAAGGCAGGAGACAATGTGTACTACCTAGAGACAATACCATCTGAAAGGCATGTAGCAAACGTTTCCGTGGAGAATGATCAGGAAAGACCTAGGAAAGATGACGACGACATTGAGGTCATTGAAGCCAGGGCATACAAAAGTATCGTATCATGGCATGAGAGATTAGGTCATCTACATGGGAATGCGATGAGGAAAATCCCTGTAAGTAGTGTGAAAGAGGACTCGAGGAAACATGAGGAACCATGCAGAGTCTGCGTGAAAGGAAAGATGACCAAAGTACCATTTCCGAGGACAGCTCACCATATGTGTCAACGCCCTTTAGAGATTGTTCACAGCGATATTAGTGGCAGAACTCAATGCAAGTGGCTGGGCGGAGGTAATTATTTTGAGACCCTTATTGATGACTTTTCTCGTTTCATGCACGTCAGAATCATCAGTAGGAAGAATGAAGTACTCAAATGTTTCAACGAGTACCAGGTGGAAGTGGAGGCTTTGCACCAATCCAAAATAAGTGCCCTCCAAACTGATAACGGGGTTGAGTGCACGGGGGAAAACTTTGAGAAATATCTGAAGGAGAAAGGCATCTTACACAGAACGACCGTTCCTAGAAACCCTGAACAAAATGGGGTTTCCGAACGAGCAAATAGGTCGAAATGTCTAGATGTTTACTCATCCAATCAGGACTCCCTGACTATCTGTGGGGGGAGGCTGTGAACACGGCATGTCACATAAGGAACCTATTTCCATTCACTGCTATCGGAGACAAGATCCCACTGGAATTATGGAAGGGTAAGGGATGTGACCTCCAAGGGGAGATTAACAGACTGAGTGTGCTTGGATGCAGAGTCTGGTATCTGAAGAGTTCAAGCGGAGGAAAATTCGAGAGCAGGGTGGATGAGGGAATATTTGTAGGATATGACAAACAGGTCAAAGGTTATAGAGTTTACCTGCCGAAGACCAAGAAGGTGATAATATCCTGTCATGTCAGGTTCGAGGAGAACACGTTCCCCCACAAGAACGCTAAAGCGGAGATGAGCAATATAAAAAGTAGGTCCTCAGAATGGATATGGGATGTAGAAGCCTTTGAACTTGGAAGGGGAGTTGGCCAGACTGACGTCGAAACACAGAGTGATGGCGAAAACGACGAAGGGGAGACTGACTACTTTATGGATAATTTAACGAGTGAGAATAATCCAGTGGAGGCTGTGAGTGTACCGATTGTGCCCAGGAGGTCGGCAAGACGGCACAAACCGAAAACATGTGATAATTGTGCTCATACTGCGACCGTTTGTAAAACTCAAAACATGTGTGTACCTGTGAATGTGTACGAAGCCCTGAGGGGGCCAGATGCTCAAAAGCGGTCTGACGCAATAAGGAAAGAATTAGACAATCTAAAAAGAAAAGATGTGTGGGACATTGTGCAAAGACACTTAAATAAAAACGTTATAGACTGTAAGTGGGTTCTTGTGATAAAGAGAGACCCTGATAGGTATAAGGCTAGACTGGTAGCTCGGGGATTCTGGCAGAGATCTGGAGTAGATTACTCAGAAACCTTCAGTCCAATAGTGAAACGCAGAACTCTAAGAATTCTGCTTGCTCTATCTGCGGAGAATGGGTGGGTTTACGAGCACATCGATGTGGAATGTGCGTATCTCAACAGTTCTCTGGATGAGGATATATACACGGAGCAACCAGAATTTCCCAAGCCAGGGAAGGACAGAACTCAATTTGTGTGTAAACTTAAAAAGAGCCTGGATGGACTGAAACAAGCTGGGAGAATGTGGTTTAGGCACATCAATAGTATTTTAAAGGGTATGAGTCTGAACCCATGTGTGAGCGATCCATGTGTGTATGTGGATGCGTCTAAAAAATTTATTGTAGCTGTGTATGTGGATGACATTCTTGTGTTTGGGACGAAGGAGTGGATTGAAATATTCAAAACTAGGATTAAGGACAAATTAGACGTAAGAATGCTAGGTGTAGACACTCAATTTCTATCCATCCGCCTGAGCATGCCAAACAGCACCACTGTGATATTTGATCAATCCATACAGATAGGTCAAATGCTGGATCTGTTTGACATTACTCATGAGGTAGGAGTGTCGACACCGCTAGCTAAATAAATTATTCGACAATAAATTATACGAACAAGCTGTGGGGCATATAATGTATGTCGCCACTGTAAGTTGCCCTAATGTCGCGTGTGCAATAGGAAAACTAAGTCAAAGGTGTGCAAATCCAACTGTATCCGATTGGAAGGCAGTGAAGAGGATATTCAAGTACCGGTTGAAAACCAAAGACTTAAAACTAGTGTACCAAAGAACGGGACAACCTTTGAAGGCGTTTTGCGATTCGGATTTTGCGGGCTGTACGGTAGATAGGAAATCCAGGAGCGGGTATGTTTTCATACTCGCTGGTGGTGCGATATCCTGGCTATCCAAAAAACAACCGATTATGGCTCAATCGACGTGCGAAGCGGAATTTGTGGCAATGCAGGAAGCAGCAAGGGAAACAGTGTGGATTTCTTTACTGTTAAAGGAATTGGGTCAACTGTCATATTGCCATCGCCCCTGCAAGATATTCTGCGATAATATCGGAGCTATTTCATGGTCAAAGGACGAAATATTTGCTGAGAGTTCTAAGCACGTCCAAGTGCGCTACATTTACGTTAAGAACTGCGTGTCGAAGGGGATATTAGATTATACGTATATACCTAATCCTGAGAATGACGCTGACATCCTTACCAAAGGCTTAAATAGGGTTAAGACTCAGTATTTCACCAAAGCTATGGGGCTTGTAGGAACTACGATCAAAGGGGAGTGTTGAAAAATGTTAGGTTGGCATGATCGCTAGTTACTACAAGCTAAGTTGGTACGACTTCTAACGACGCTCTTTTGTCTTAGAAGTCGACCACGTGTTAGTTGACCGAGTGTATTCTGTGTGTTAAGACGTGTTGTACGAGGCGATCAAATATATTGGAGAAAATCGAATCTGCGTGAATCGATTAATTAATAAACCCAAACCTATATCCTTTAACAGCCCTAAACCAGGATATTTAAATTTTATATTATTGTATTAAATAATATTGTATTGATAGGAAGTATTTTATTGCTACAATTATGAGTTTTGATTAAATATAGCATAGTGTCGTGTCACTACGAGAAAGGAGGTCAGTCGTAAAAAATGGCAGTAATTGTATAATAACAAAGAACAAGCCAAATATACTGGAATAACTCATCGGCTAGCGGTTGTGTCTATCAAAAACAAAAGAAATTTGAAAGATCTTAGTTTATAGGACTTGTTGACAATCAATGTCACGCGGTCGATACAATGTTTGAGTGGGCTGTGTTTAGACACACAACATAATTTATAAAATAAACAATTCTTATATTTGATTTAAGAAATGATAGATGGTTTGCGAGCAGTATTTATTAGACAATGGCTGAAATTCAGTTTATAATTTGAATTTAATAATTAAATATCTAACGAATGAGTGTTTAGTCTATAAAGCACGAATGGAACAGATGATAACAATCTACAGAGCGTTCGTGCTTGGCGGGTGTATTATTTTGTTTTGTTTACCTAGTGGATGGGTATTCTGTTGCGACGGCTTTAAATTTGTAGATGTAAATAATGGGATTGTTTGATATTATTATAAGGAGTGGGCGATCACGGCATGCACCCTGAGAGTTGTATAGCACTGGTAGAGTTATTCGAGTGGAGATAGTCGCTAACTATTGATAAACTGCGTAAAATGCACTTGCACTTGCACATAAATTCAATCGAGGTTGTTAGAATCACGTGGCAGGCTAAAGTATATGTCGGAGATGAAAGGTCATCGGAGCCTTCCCCTAGGTATTTCGGAAAAATTCCTTAACACCGTAATCTAGAATCTATCATAGCTGTAATTAAACAATTGTAGTCACCCAGTCCGATTGTAATTGTTCGAGATTTGTGATAATGAGCTTGGGCTCAAGGCGACAATTAGTCGCCGAACGTAGCCGCGGTCAAGGGATGAACGCTTTGTCTAACAAAGGCATTGAGTAACCCTATAGCTCTCCTTAAAAGAAAGATTTGTAGCGGCACGTGGCAGTAAACATTCCAACGGTTTCTGTCCCGTAGCTCGCCAAACGCAGATCCTATTCTCCGGGCAGGATGTTTACCAGATGCCGACGCGTCTCCGCAGTACGTGATCGGCTAGCCCGAGGACCGTTATAAACACTAATACCTAGTTACCTAAAATCCTTCAACAGATAAACAGTCTTTGTCCCAGTTACAGGAAGACAGGAGAGACCTATTTTTCCACGAACGACGTCACAGATGTCGCGAGTGTGTGATCATTGTGAGCTGTGTCAACTCTGTAACATTTTTGTGTGTGTCAATAAAAATAACTTCAGTGTAAAAAAATGGATAGATTCAGTGAGGAATCCTTACCTGTCCCAAGCCTCCGCCAAGAGGACGACTCGGGCCCAGATTCGGACTTTGACTCGACATATATGTAATTGTACAGCATAAGAACATTTATATAAATAATGTAATTGTACAATAAATGTACGCAAACATTGACATTATTTATTGTTAGGGAAGAATCGACATAAATTTCCTCTATATTGTCTATTGTAATGATCAAGTTTATTTCGTTGATTGGTGGTTCATCGGCTTATTCTGTTTTTGCCGAGCACACGCGTTTTTGTGGCTTGACGGTGAACTCGACCTAGGCAGTTTTTGCATACAGGAATGTATGTGTGTGTTTGCAGAGAATGCCTACATGAAGACAAGAGGGCTTAGTCAGCGAGTTCAAGCGGACGTCTCTCTTTACCTGGCAGTTAAATAATATTTCAATCTCCCGTAATCTTTCAATCTCCCCCTATCATACCTACATATACTATGAACAAAATACTATATCCGGTAGCAACCTACGCATAGGTTGCACGGACGCACAACTATAGGCAGAATTCATTCAAGCGATACCGGCAGTTTTTCGCGAATATCTCGGGAATTAAGCAAGTTCAGTCCTTGTATGGATAGGAAAAGATTTTTCAAAATATAGATTTGCACGACATACGCAAAAAACATCAAAATCGAAGTTTAGTCAGTCTTACTACAGTTTCAGTAAATAATGAATATAGACTAATATCTACGTAACATAGTGTAATTAATATCGTAATCTCGTTATACAAACTTGAACGAAGGTATAAAGTGTCAATTTTGAACGATCCTTTAGTTTTACGATTTATTCCTTTTTTCGCTAGCCGAACCGTGGACGTCAACCGACATGCCGGTGGAAGTGTCACACGCTCAAGAAAGGCCACCCGCTCAGAAACAGTAATAAAGTAGACGAAACATCCTGCATGCCATAGCTATCGAAATAATAACAAAACAGCCCCTCCAAAGGGACTAAAACCTCCATATAAAAACCCTCCTAAATTAGCGCTCAACACATTATTCTGTTATAACACTTTGAACCGACACTCTGTTGGATTTATACAATAAAATTTCCATCAACTTATACGAAGTTCAATTTCAATCAGAAGCAATGTCTACTGTCCTCGCTCTCCTAACCAACATTATCATCAACAAATCCGATGGTTAGACACACCTATCACTAGCTTTCCTCCGACAGAGCATCGTCACAGAACTTTACTTATTTTTCATCGTTAGAATAGTCAACATACCTTTATCGGGTTTCTACCCTTAAATCAATCGCTTACTTAACTTGTACATACGCACCAGCGTAACCATCTCTTTACGAAGTTGTTGAAATAAACATTAATTTATACCTGTTAATTTAGTGTAAACTCAATTGAACCACCCCTATTATCGTAACAGAAATCAGGGGATCGATCAGTTTGTAACGTCGCCCAGAAGCCAGGAATCCGCCGACCTCAGGATATGCATACAACACCTGGTCATGCGATAGCGGTGAGAATAGACAGTAACCGAACTCCCACCCTTGAGATATATGAATCATAGTGAGGAGGCAAAGATCCCAGTTCTTTAGTAAGTAAGTCAGTCTGTATTTTGCTATTGAAGTGTAACTTCGCCTTTTGAATAAAGTATTGTTCATTCGCCTATCTTTTTTTATATATATCGAAGATGAAAGGAAAGCCGAAGCCTTTTCTTGGAAATTTTGGGAACATCCTCTACTCTAGCCTAGATTTTATCCTAGCTGTAATTGTTCAAGATTTGTGATAGCGAGATTGGGTTCGAAGTGACAATTGGTCGCCGAATGTAGCCACGGTCACGGGATGGACGTTTTGCCTAACGGAGGTCTGGAGTGGTTGTATGGGTTTTCCGAGAAATGTGGTAGTGGCGGCATGCGGCCTCGGGAGCGGGCCTAGCCACGTGTGATGTTGCCTCGGAGGTGCCGATACAACGGGACATACATTGCATTAATAATCAAACTCGAGGTAGAAACTGCCTAGCAACGGTGTTTGGAACTTTCTCGATGTTTCTAACGAGTATGTATCAAACTTCAGGCAGAAACTGCCTAGCAACGGCGTTTGGAACTTTCTCGATGCTTCCAAACGAGTATAGAAAGCAAATGCAATCGTACAGCGAGAAAAATCTCCACGAGGCTGGCATTCGTGCGATTGTCTTGGAGAGTAACACATCGAGCATTTTCAACAATCGTATTTTTGCGTCTAAGATTAGTCTACGCTTAGTAAAGAGTTATTCCGTTGACCGTGGATTCGTTTAAACACAAAAACGTTGTTAATAGCATTCATTAAACTTATTATTCGTAAATCATACTATTCATTAAACTTACTATTCGTTAAATAAGTTTAATGAATAGTGCTAGTCTAATGAATAAGTCTAATGAATAGTTTAATGAATGCGCTATTAATAAAGGAACTTGTTTGGATTCAGAAGATGGATACACCTATTGGCAGCCACATCCACTATTCCTATGTAAGTTCGACGAATATGACGTCTTGCACGAAGGAATCGCCACAAAAATTCAAGAAATAAAAACCAATAGCAACCCGACGCTACCGGGTTTTGCCTTTACGACTCAAGAAATAACCTTTGTGCTAACCAAGACTGGAGAACAGCCTTTGTGCGGATACACCCTGTTATCCACAGAACACCCCAAGCTCTTTTTCCTAGAAACGACTAAAGGAAATACATTTATACCCAAACGTAAAACAGCAGTCAAAAATTTGGATATATTCGCATACGTTAACTCAAAATTCATTTACGTAGAAAAACTGTCAGAAGACAAATAACGGCACTCTATCAGGATATATCGACACTAAGATGCATCTCGGAAAAGAAAATAATAGAGAATGCATTAAGTCTAGCAACTATATTACCTGATGAATTTGCGTATGCAATAACCAAAACTCCAGGACACATGGCTTTGGTCGCAGGAGAAGCAGTACACATAGTTAAATGCATTCCAGTTCAAGTGAAAGTAGCCAACGCCCTGGCCGCGCTGAGTGCATTCGTTCCCGTTAGATCACGAAAGTTAAGCAGCGCCGGGCACGGATAGTACTTGGATGGGTGATCGCCTGGGATTCCGTGTGGCGTTGGCAGAGCGCGCTGGGCCCGCCGCGCCCCCCATGCGGTGGTTAATACGGATGCCAGCGCGAAGGTTCGTTTCTCAGAGGAGATTCCTGATCAAGTGTTGGAGGCTTTCCTACGCCACCATTCCTCTGATCAAGGGGGGGTACTTGTCCTGAAGTACTCTCATGGTGTTTAGATAGGTTTCGTGAAATGTATCCTGATGTTCCGTGTGTAGATTTTGACTTTACTTGGTAACAGTGCCTTATTTATTCATGTGTGTATATATGCCTAAATGTGTTCCCAGCGGGTGTTATTTTATTGGAGTGATTTTGTCTATATTCTTATATTTTATTTAATAAGATATGTTTTGTTTGTTGTTTTTCTCCCTTGCATTGACACGCGGTGAGTAGTGTCGGCTTCCAGATGACGGGTTGTGCATCTTGATTGTTGTATAAAATCTGTTAACGAACAGTCACGAGAAAGGAAAACTGGATCGTAATCAGCTATCAACCCGTCCATGATTGACGAATTAGAAGGAATATATGAAACCCTGAAAGATAAAGGCAATACCCCGAAAGGAAAATCCCATTGTGACGCACTGACAAAATGAATCAACAAAAACTTCATAATAAAGCGAGACATGTTAATAATAAAATATTTTTGTTCTGTTACACAGAATGGGCGTTGAATTTAACAATCAGAAGAACCAATTGTTATACCTTCCGGATGGAATCTTACCTACGGACTACCCGGATGCTTACGAGGAATTGTTATTCAGTTGTTGCGTCCATCTAATCCGCTCTGCTTACTAGTTCCAATATGTTTTTATTTGTCAAGACTGATTGGATCCGGAGGATCAAGAATTACACGAAGATACGCCAACACACTTGCTGTGTGGAGTACCGGAGCGAACTACAGCAAAGCATTGCCGAATGTGCGTATAATGAGTGTATAAACGCTTACATGGATCTTACCGAAACCGAAAAAAGTTTTCTGGCTTTTGGAAAGATAACTTGCCCCGTTGTCCCCCTAGATGACTACAATATCATTATCGACAACTTACACGGATAAATACATATACATATACATATTTATACATATACATACATATACATACATACATATACATATAATTGTAAATTACTATAGTAACGGGCCCAAGAAAGTAAGAATAAAAAAAAAAGAAAAACTAAAACAACAACTCAATTGAAAACGTAACAATAACAATTAAAATATTTTTTTCGTGGCAGCGGTGGGATGCGCTCCACAGAGGATTAAAGTTCTTACGGTTATTGACAAAATATAATAGAGAATATGGCAACTCCATTAGAATCATTGAACGAAGACATGCTCTTGACATTGTCAGAAAAACTAAGAGAATGTGATGCAAATTTTCGAGTAATGAGCCGACATGAGTACAAAAACCAATGAATTACAAGACGACATGCGTTCACTCAAAACAAAAAAGGAAATCGAGACACCCGTATCACTGCCGATAATTCCTCAGGTGACAATACCGACAGACGGTAGCCCCCAACCAATTAAGTTAAAAGACGCGATCGAGTCAGTACCAATATTCGACAGACATCGACCCTCAGTATTTCAATTTTTAAGAGCATGCGAGCGCGCACGAAACATGATTCCGCGGCATCAGGGGCCTCAATTGGTAAAATTATTAATGAATAAGCTTCGCGGGCACGGGTACCTCGCCGTAGAGGACAGTCAGCTAAACAGTTTGGACGATTTCGGGAACAAATTAAAGGATATGTTCGGCCCAGGGAAATCCCTTAACGAATATAAGGGAGAATTAGGAACAATATTGGAACGACCGGGGGAAGACATACTAGACTATATAGATCGCGTCAGAAACCTTAGGTTAGCAATAATGGACGGAGAAAGATGTGATTACGGTATTATATCTCAGGATGTTCAAGACACAATAGATTGGGACACAAGGGAGGCCTTCGTTAAGGGACTCCCAAACGAGGTATATTTGCGAGTAAAAATAGTGGGATACCATTCTTTAGAAGAACTCGTATCGCCAAGCCGTTAAAGCAACGCGAGAATTAAAACGAGCAAACGACAGAACGCAATACCAACGTCCGACACCTCCGAACAATTACAATCGTAACAACGTTCGTCCCCCGAGCAATAGTAAAAACATCGGAAACAACCGCCAGGATCGAAGACCTATATCGCCGCCGGAAAATGGCCCAAACGCTCCGAGACAAAATGCGCTAACATGCAATTATTGCAAAAAAACCTGGGCATTTGATAAAAGATTATTATACATTCAAAGCCAGAGTAGACGCTAGGATAATCGTACCCTATGCATCGAAACAATCGGGAAACCGGGCACGTCCTTCGGGAGAATGGGGCGAGCCACGAAGGAACGATATTCCGAATCGCCCGAGAGTACAGGCAGTAGCAAGAAAGCCGGCACCTACGCCAGTAAAACAAACACGAGCAGCGATCCCCGTAAAATCAACTACACGATCAACAACAAAAACCAGAGCGAATGTAAAGCCGGCTGTAAAACCAACGGAACCACCACCAAATACTGTGGGAAAACCTTCCTGCTGGATCAAAAAGAGAAGAAAATACGAGAAGAATTGACAAAAGAAAATCACCAAGGATCGGACTCAGATTTGGACTCTCCGGATTGTTTCAATAAAAATGAACGAAACTCCAAGTACTCCCACCGCTAGAATAGTCTCCTCAGATTTAAAAACTAAGACAAATTTACTATTAGACTCCGGATCAGAAATCAATATTGTTACGTTTTTGTTTGGTTCGTTTTGGTTGTGTTGCCGTTAATTTTTGAATTCAGATTAAATTGTAGTGTTGTCTGTTATTTAATGCGATTGACAATTAAACTCCACGTTTCGGCTGACCTGCTACGCGCAGGAGTACTGGCACGGGAGAGGATTAAAGTTGGTGAAAATAAATGTTCGCTTAATCCTATTATATTATTAGACAAATATTCTTCACAAAAAATGTTTATTCATATTCTAATAGGAAATTGTCAGAATTGTCGTTGAAATTTCAAATACTAGAAGTTACTCGAATCGTTCGCAATACGTTTTCACTCTTATTAATTACAAGATTTTAATTTGATAGATTTGCAATAATTTACAAATTGACAAATGCAAACACGTCGATTAACAAGACTAACAAGAACTGGGGAACTGAGGAACTCTGAACTAAGGAATTATCTCTCTCTCTTCTATGTCGCTACGCTTATTTATACGTCGGAGATGAAAGAACACCGGAGCCTTTGAAATTTTGGATAATTCCGCAACATTGTAACCTAGAGTCTACTATAGCTGTAATTGAACAATTGTAGTTATTCAATCCGATTGTAATTGTTCGAGAGTTGTGATAATGAGCTTGGGCTCGAGGCGACAGTCAATCGCCGAACGTAGCCGCGGTCACGGGATGAACGCTTTGTCTAACAAAGGCATGGAATAATTCTATAGCTCTCTTTAAAAAGGAAATAGTTGTAACACTCGACAGTAAACATTCCAACGATTTCGGTCCCGTGGCTCGCCACACGCAGACCCTATTCTTCGAGTAAGATGATTGCCAGATGTCGATGCGTCTCCGCAGTACATGTTCAGCTAGCTCGAGGGCCCGTTATAAATCTTAAGATTTAGTTAACTAAAGTCCTTCAAACAGACAAACGGTCTTTGTCCCAACTACGGGAAGATAGGGGAGACCTATTTTTCAACGAGCGGCGTCTCCCACTAGCAACTTTCCCTCGAGGGCGGCTAGCATCTCTTTCTAACCACCGATATGGAGATTGACCAATTAGCAGTAACGTCAATTTCCCTTACTTTCTGAACGAAGGCTTTTCTCGACGAATCCGATGATCTCGTGTCCTTAGACACACCCCATTATAGTTTTCCTCTGTGGCATCATTGGGACGGGAAAGGCATTCTCGCTCGCGATCTCACTGATGAGAGGAGTAACCCTTTACGACCAGTGAATATTACGCATCCGACTTAGATTTTGTGAGTGCGTTCATCTATCATCCCGTCGACCGCGGATTCGTTATTGAACCTAGGATCATTGTCATTAGTTTCTCGAGTACCTGCGTGTGGCGAGCCACGGGACCGAAACCGTTGGAATGTTTACTGTCGCGTGTCGCCACGAATATTTCTTTTAAGGAGAGCTATAGAATTACTCCATACCTTTGTTAGACAAAGCGTTCATCCCGTGACCGCGGCTACGTTCGGCGACTGACTGTCGCCTCGAGCCCAAGCTCATTATCACAACTCTCGAACAATTACAATCGGATTGAATAACTACAATTGTTCAATTACAGCTATAGTAGACTCTAGGTTACAATGTTGCGGGATTATCCAAAATTTCAAAGGCTCCGGTGTTCTTTCATCTCCGACATATTTTTAGTTTGTTCTCTATGCTTAGTTTGGATTTTCGACTTGTTAGCCAGTACATTTGACTCCTTGCCATCTGTATTTTGTCTATTGTTGCTTTAATATGCTGTTTCCATGTGAGTCGTGAATATAAGTGGAGTCCTAGGTATTTGACTTGCCTTGTTTGTATTATGCGTGTGTCGTTTAGTACAATGTTTGGTGGTTTCTGTTTTCGCAGTGTGAATGTAATGTGTTTGCATTTTTCGGGGTTTGTTTTGATTTGTTTTGCTTGAAGCCACTTTTCTATTTTTGTGATATGTTCTTGTAGTAGTGTAACTGCTGTTGCAGGGTTAGTGTGCCTGACTAGTACAGCTGTGTCATCCGCGAATGTCAGTATTTTGCAGTTGTTAGTTGTTGGTATGTTGACCGTGTATAATGTGTATAGAATTGGTCCTAGGACGCTTCCTTGCGGAACTCCTACCTTGATTTCTTTAGCTTCCGAGTGTGTCTTTTTGATTTTTACTATGAAGCTTCTGCTGCTTAGGTATGATTTGATTAGTTGATATATCTGCCCCGAGAACTGTTTCCTGATTGATTGTAGTAGGCTAGTGTGGTTTATTTTATCCAATGCTTTTTCGATGTCCATAAAGAGTGCCGTGCAGTATTGTTTTGCTTTCAGCGCCTGTAGGATTTCATTGACGAGTCTGTGCGTTTGTTCTATTGTGGAGTGTTTGTTTCAGAATCCGAATTGGTGGTCCGGTATTAACTGGTTCTTCTCTATTATTGGTTTTATCCGGTTGTAGATTATTTTCTCTAGTATCTTGGAGAACACCGGAAGTAGTGAGATTGGTCGGTAGGACTTGGTTTCGTGTGGGTCTTTGCCTGGTTTGGGTATCATTATGATTTGTGCCAGTTTCCAAGCTTTTGGAAAGTATTGTATTCTTAGTATTGCGTTTACTATTATTGTGATTTGTCTTATCGCTTTTGGCGGAAGATTTTTCAAGATTTTGCCGTTAATTAGGTCGATTCCTGGTGCTTTATTGTTTTTTGTTTTCTCAATTATGTTTCTGATTTCTTGTGCTGTTGCTTTGGGTATGGTGTAGTGATAGTCAGTTGGTGTACTAGTTGTTAGCGCGTCCTCGTCCGTATGACTATTGTGGTTGCTGTTGTTGATGTTGTGTGGGGTGAATGTGTTGCATAGGTGGTTGGAAAATTCTTCAGCTTGCTCTTCGTTGCTTCTTGCCCATGTGTTGTCTGCTCTTCTGATTGCTGGTAGCATTTTTGTTGTCTTCTTTATTCTTTTCGTGGCTTTCCAGAGGGAGTAGTTGTAGTTCTCGTGAGCAGATAGTGACTCGATGAACTTTGTGAAGTCGTTGTTGTTGTGCTCTTTTATTTTGTTTTTTCGTTTCTTTTGTGAGTTTGTTTAGGTGTTTTTTGTTTTCTTTTGTTCTGTGTTTTTGCCATTTTGCTTTCGCTTTTCTTTTTTCTCTAATTTTTTCGAGGATGTCTAGTGGAACTGTTTTTGTTTGTCTGTTGGTTGTTTCAGGTATAGTGGTTGCCTTTGCTGCTTCTTGGATAGTTTCTGTGAGTGTTGTTACTGCTTGATCGATGTGTTCAGGTGTTTTCAGTGGGATGTTGCAACTGATTTTGCTCTCCATTATTTCTTTGAATGTTTGCCATTTGGTGGTTTTATTGCATAGCTTCTCTGTGCTGCTGTAAAGTATTGGTTTGTTTCTGTATGTAATTATTATGGGCGTATGGTCGGAGCTAAGCTCGAGGCTGGGTGCTATGTTTAGTTTATTTGCGTTTAATCCCTTTGTAACTGCAAAGTCTAGCAGGTCAGGTCTGCTCAGGTCTCTCGGCCAGTATGTCGGTCTTCCTGTGGATAATATATTGAGGTTATAATTTCTGATGTATTTTTCCAAGGTTCTGCCTCGAGGTGTGGTGATTCTTGATCCCCATAGTGTGTGCTTTGAGATATAGTCTCCCGCTGCAATATACTTGTCACCTAAGTGTCGGAAGTAGTCTTCCCACATTTGCGTTGTGATTTTGTGTCGCGGCGGTACGTATACTGCTGACAACTGCAGTTGGTTGCTGTTAGTCTGTACGGTAACGGTGGTTGCTTGTAAATATTCCTTACTGACCTGGCTGTGTAGGTGATGTTTAATGTCGTTTTTTATTACTACTGCTGTCCCTCCGTGTGCTTTCCCTGAGGGATGCTTGGTTTCGTATATGGTGTAGTGCGGTATTTTTATACAGCTGTTTATTGTGAGGTGTGTTTCTGAAACGAGTAGTATATCGATGTTATTGCTATACAGGAATGCTTTCGTTTCTAGGGCCCTTTGTTTGTAGGGCGTTAGAGTTCCAGGCTGCTATTTTAAGCGTGTCTATTTTTATTTTTTGCTCATCATATTAGTAAGTAATTGTAACAAGACTGTTATCTGCTGTGTTTGCTGTCTGAGGAGTTCGTTTTGTTCGCTTATCATTTTTCTGAGTATTTAGGCGTTTTTTATGGAATGTTTTATTAGCTCTTTGATTTCTGTATCGTCGTTGCTGTGGTTGTTTTGTTCTTGATTGTCTAAGGGTGACGACCGGTTGACTACTTGCGCGTAGCTTCGGTTTCTAACGGTGTTGGTGTTACTGTTGTTATTGTTCATTACATGCTGTGTATTTGGTGTTGACATAGATTCTGTGTTGTCCTGTTGCGTGTGGAAATTGTTATGTGTCCTGTTTCGAATCGGCGGGAAAAGTTTGCTTTGTAGTTGTTTTCTGACTGCGCAGCCTTTGTAGTTGGCTGGGTGATTTCCACCGCAATTGTGACATTTTACGTCGTTTATTTGTCCCGTGTGTGGGCAGTTCACTGTTAGGTGCTTTCCTGCTCATTTGACACACTCCGGGTTTCTGTTGCAGTAGTTTTTTGTGTGTCCGTATTGTTGACACCGCATGCATTGTGGTATGTCTTTTTTATCTGGGTGGCTCGACTGTGATTATTGTGTTTAAGTTTTTTTAATTTCAAATATTTCTTTGTTGTTACTTTTCGGGTCTAGCTCTATTAGGAATAGCGGTAGTTGTTGCTTAGTGTCAAATGTGGTTATATTGTTGATCGTTCTTACCTGGTGTCCAATCTTGGCCAATTCCTCGCATATTTTGTTTGTATTTGTTTTAGGGTGCAGACCTCTGATTACTGCTTTGTAGCTTCTGTCGGATTTGGGTTGGTAAGTGTGATACCCAGCGTTTTTTTCCTTTAGCGCTTTAGTTACTGTTCTGTAGGTTTCTGCGGTATTGGTTTGTACCTTTACCTGGTCCAGTTTGAGCTGTTTGATAGTGTAGTTTTCTTTTCCTGCTGTGCTGTTTAGCAGGTCAATGAGGGGGTCTATTATTGTTGCGTCTATGTAGATTTGCGGTGGCTTAGGCGTGTGTGTTCTTGGCTTTTCTGTAGGGTCTGTGTCCATCTCTTCTGTCAGTGAGCTGAAGGAGTTTTGTGTGGGAATTTCCTGTAGCCATTGCTGTCTTTCTGTTTCTGTGGTCCTCCTATCGTTTGTGTTTGAGTTTATTTTTCTTTTTTTGCTGGGAGTTACAGTGTTCCAGCTTTCGTTATGTTGTGGTAGATCCTTGTTGGTATTGCTCTTTACGTCGTCTTCTTGTATTATTTCCATTTCTATTTCTTTTGTATTTGAGCAGTCCTGTACTTCACTTATTGTTTTGATTGGGCACTGTTGGTCTACTGCCCTATTTATAGTGTATGTTTCTCCTTTATTTAATATTCTTATCGTTGGAACTTTTTCCATCCTTGGTTGGTTCACTTGCACTATGTCAGAAGCACTATATTTTACGTCCGCCTAGCTCGACTGCTCGGGCAGAACTGTTTTAGAAGAGTGCTCAAAATTCAGCATTATTGGAAATGGCTTTACCTGCTTTGCTTGCCCACTAATGAGATTTTCCATTTCTGACATCGTTATGGCGACCTTTTCGTTGTTGTGTTTTCCGCCATTGTTCAAGGTTTGTTCCTTAGAATGCCTTTTTTCTGTTCTGATGGTTGTTTGGCGATACTCGAGTAGGACAGATTCTTTTCCTTTATATCTGGTGTGCTATTGGGTCGGTATGTGTCATATGGTATATATTTGTTGGGTTAGCGCTAGGAGTAGGGTTATGGGCGTCAAATGAATCTTCACGGGGATTAACCATTGATACGGTACAACACAGGTATAGTTTATTACAATAATGGAGCTGTTACAGTCTTGACAATTAATCACGACGATTAGGCACTCGCGACGCTAGTGACGATAGTCTCAGAGGAAAACTATATGGGGTGTTCTAAGGGCACGAGATCATCGGATTTGTCGAGGATAGCCTTCGTTCAGAAAGTAAGGGAAATTGACGTTGCTGCTAATTGGTCAATCTCCATATCGGTGGTTAGAAAAAGATGCTAGCCGCCCGCGAGGAAAAGTTGCCGTAGTTGAAAGTAGTGGAAGACGCTGTTCGTTGAAAAAAAAATAGGTCTCCCCTATCTTCTCGTAGTTGGGATAAAGACTGTTTGTCTGTTTGAAGGACTTTAGTTAACTAAATCTTAAGATTTATAACGGGCCCTCAGGCTAGCTGAACATGTACTGCGGAGACGCATCGACATCTGGCAATCATCTTACTCGAAGAATAGGGTCTGCGTGGGGCGAGCCACGGGACAAATATTTCACAAGTATTTCTTTTAAGGAGAGCTATAGAGTTACTCCATACCTTTGTTAGACAAAGCGTTCATCCCTTGACCGCGGCCACGTTTGGCGACTGACTGTCGCCTCGCGCCCAAGCTCATTATCACAAATCTCGAACAATTAGAATCGGATTGAATAACTACAATTGTTTAATTATTTCGTTTTCCTTTATCGTAAATAATGTTCGTGATGGTATATAAATAATGTTTACAAAAGTAGGTGATAAATGCACCTATGTATGAATGTGCATTAGATAATATAAAACAATGTATTTGAAAGCATACATATATACCTCGATTAGTTATTTATATTTTCGAATAGGAAGAAGCTTGCTATGATCTTTCGATATTGCGTTTGATAATGTAATTGTAATGTATCATGTGGACGTAATATTAATTTAGTTATCGTTCTTATTGTTCGAGTTTCGTATTTACATTCGATATATTACGAAATATACTTAAATTACTTGAAAATATAAAATTGTAAGAAAACCTAGTTAAACTAGTTGAACCTAGGATTAAGTGTAATTGTGAATATCGTTGATGTTAATTTTTAAATCAACGATATCTGAGCTGTTGCAACCACCTTCGCAGATGCGTCTCCTCCTAACGAGGACAAACGTGAGACGTTAGAAGCTCCCGGAAAGATTACGAAATTTTCCAGCTCGGAACTTCTGCAACGATATCGTTTTTAAATTATTTTTTAGATACACAACATGTAGTCGGCTATTGAACGAGACAGAAAGCAAAAATCCTAGAGAAACCAATGATTATCGTAGCTAACACATGCCCTAAGATTTCTATTCAGAAGCAGCCTTCTTTCACGCTTTGCCAACAAAGATTTCACATATTTTCTTGCATGTTTTAAAACGTAACATATGTACATATAAATATTGAAATTTTGTTAAGAAAATTTTTTGTTATTATGTTATTATTAATGCTAGTCAATTTTTTTCAAAATCATTTTAGTATAAACGAAGCTACTTTTAGTTAAAAAAATAAATTTTTAGACAAATTAAATACTTAAATACAATGATTAAACTTATTTTAATTTATGTCTGTAATTTATGCCTCTGCGATAGCTAAATGTGTATTAGCTTCCATAGGCATTAGGCCGCTTATAGAAAATAAAATAAATCTAAAAATTGTCAGCGACTTATTGAAACCTTCGTGATTATCTCGTTATCTCGTTCGGGTATTGATCTGCACGGTATTCGGATAGTCCATGTTATAATAAGAATTTCATAAATGCATCTTTTTTCATAAATTGATCCAGTAATTGATCCAGTGATTATTGCTAAGTTCAAGTGTTAAAATTTTAGAGTTGTCAACACGCGCTGGCTTCTTGAAGATAAAATATTCGTTGCAGTGGCATTGGTATTACTTTATGTAAAGATCACAAGAGATGATAAACGTGATAAATCAATTTCTGTGGATTTTTTTGATTATATTTTGAAGGTAATAGAGCAAAAGATTTAAAAATAGTTGACAAACTTTGCAAAAAAGCAGATATTTCTAACATCATTCTTTACTTTTAAAATGTTCAGAACTGTCGAAACAAGCATAAATTTAATGCAACAAGCAAATAAAAAGTATGTTATTTATTTTGAAATTGTTGTGCACATAAGATTTTCTCTCCTGCAAGAAAAAGTAAAAAGTATGGCATACTTGCATTCAAAGATTTAATAGCTTTGATACAATGTTAAATTCCCATGTTAATAACATGTAATTAGGAAGATAAACGATTTACAATGTTGACAAACTCTATTTTCCAGGCAAATATGTGTTTTAAAATTAAGATTTATGACACGGACATCGAAGATAGTGGACACCTATGAAGATTCGTTAAGGATCAACGTGTAGAAATCACTTTATGGATGCAGAAAATCTGGCTTTGTATAACCTATTGGGATCTGGCGGCTACATTCTCGATATCGCCAAACGTGTCATGAACTATTAACACAATCGTGCAATTCATCATATAATAGCGTCATATAGCCATAAGTTGACACACCAATTCTCATAGACACCTCTACACGTGTCGCTTTTTGCTCATTCTGCGATACAAGCAAATCTTTTTTATCGAGGCAAGTGGAATTTCCGTGGAAAGATTATCTCGAAGTACGTTGTATGTTATTCATCATCAAACAAAATACATTACAGTTACAATTATGATATAACACATAATTTTCTTAAATCGTTAGATTACAGTTTTCTGAAAATAAATAAGATAGGGTTAGAAATCGGTGCTGTAAGTTTTGCAAATATACTGATATCCAAGTAAAATTTAACTTTGCTGCCGTTTAAAGTTTTTGTTTATAAAAGTGAAAAACTTCCATTCTTACTTTTAAGGATATATGGACTAGTTTTTAAAGTTTGTAACAGAATGCTTCAAGAAGAGTAACGCACTTAGGAACATGAATAAATTGGTAGTTTCAGAACGATTCTGATGCAATTTTAATTGTAACACAAAATTCTAACGAAGCGATAGAAAACGTGGTTTTTCCGTAAAAGCTGCTAAGAGCAATTAAAAAGTAAGCAATCAAAAATCCTGTCTGTATTATGAACTGATATATCAAAATAGATATTAAATTAATTAAGCCAATTGAATTAAAATTTCAGACAACTGACGCAAGAGTGCCTGCGTAAGTGCAGAATGTATACGGTATATTGTTAGATCAATTGATGATTCTACTTAATGCTTTACTTTACGACTTTACTGTATCACTTCCGCCTATTATGTGGCTGTACAGTCGCGAACAGGTCTGCTTGTGTTCTGTTCACGAGTTGTTCGCCAGCTCCAGTGTAGACACAATGCTATTTTTGTGCATGATCAGTATGCAGGCAGCTCGCTGTCTGTTCTAGTCAAAGTAGACGTAGCATTGCTAAGGCTATGCAAGTATAAATTATTAAAAAGTATAATATCGTACAATTCATCTACTTATACGCGTTGTTGGGTTAATCCCTTGACGACGTAATAAAATGACGAAGAATTCAGGACGAACGACTTCAATTTGCTGTACTTGTACTATACCGATCAAAATTTATTGTATTTCTCGTAGTGGGTAGAAAAAATTTATACTTGGAACATTTTATAAGGAATGAATGTTAGTTGTATTGCGAATGATGATATTCAAGTGTGACATTTATTTCTTACGAATCTGAAGGTCTCTATTACTAAAAGTGACTATTTATGTATACAAATTTCACATCAAGTATTATATCTGAGGTATCCGTGTTGTCCGTGATAATTGAGCTGCTGGCTGTAGATGTCGCTGATGGGGTACTGCTGATTTTCTTCCGTTTTTGATGCGTAGAAGAAAAATCAGACTCCGGTCGCCGGGATTTGAACCCGGGTCACGAACATTCGTAAGGTAAGGCACTAACCATTGCGCTGCCGTCGTCCGACAGAAGTTAGTGTCGAGTGGCTATATTTGTTGTCGAGTGCTGCCACACATCAAAGTATACATCGAAAACACTATCTTCTCAAATCGCTGGAGCGATTGTAATTAAACTGCGAGTACTTTATCGATGGTGTTAAATAAATAGAGCGAACAGTTATCTTATTAGTTTTCGTTTTACATTGTTATTTTTATGAATATCGAGAATTAATATGGAACAAAAGCGCGAGTAAATGGCGGGAGTAACTATAACCCTCTTAAGGCCTGTAAACAGCATGTCTCTGTTAAATGGTTGTGCTATGGGTCCCTAGGTGTGTGATAGTTGCTCAAGGACAGGGGAGACTTCGGTCTCGTCTGCTCAAGTCGCACTCCTACCTCCCCGTGGTACCGCCGGTAACATGTACGCCGGCGTAGGCGTGGGGAATGGTCCTCCGGACGCGGCGTCCATGGCTAAACGGAGTGCGGCGACGAAGGACCGGAAGACTATATGAAAGTAAATGAATAAAGAATCGGCTTGCCAATCTAACGGTTATACCGCTTTTCGATCCTGGAAGCGCTGTGGCGGATTTATTCGCTTCGGAGGGGACCATGGGTAATGACTTGGCAAGGCCCCCGAATTTGATTCCTAAGATCATAGCGCCTTTAATAGGAGACAAGATTGCTTGTCCGGTCTGCGAGAAAAGGCAAGTTCACCTTTTCTTCATGGCGCTATCAGACCTGGATAGGCACCTTGGTCAACACCGCACGGATGCTCGCATCCAGTGGGGATGTTTATATTGCGAAAGGAGTTTCTCAAAGCTCCATGGGGTAAAGTGCCACATTCCAAAGTGTAGTGGCACTAGTCAAAGAAAAGAAGGAGCGTATAAATGCGAAGCTTGCCCCATGAGCTTCGGGACTCAGAGAGGATTATCCACCCACGAACGGCATGCGCACCCTGCCGTAAGAAACGCGAAAAGAAGGGGAACGAACCCCCAAACACAAGAAAATGTAGAGGAGGCAACTCTCCTGAAGGAATTCGATGAAATCTATAAGGACTTCAAATACCCTAATATCGGGATAAGTAAAATCCTCACTAGCAGGACAGTAGAACAAATAAAGAACAAGAGAAAGAAACTAAAGATAGCTAGTGAGGATACCAGCCCTCAGGAGGTTGCCGAGGTGACAGAGGAAGAGTGCGATCCCGTTAACTCAGGCAATGCGCGGATGTGCGAAGAGCCTGAAATTAGCGGGGAAATATTTAATGAGGAGTCTACCCGTCAGTGGAGACTCCAACGAGAAAAATAAGTAGAGAAACTAACTGATGTACCCCCGCCGTTAAAGGAGGTTAACACTCTATATAAAGGAGGTTACACATCTCTATATGGAGCAAAATAAGGGAAATAAAAAGAATAATAATTATTGCTATAGAAACAAAAAGCAAAGATACTCCTACGCACGTTGCCAGCGGTTGTTTAAAGAATGTCCTAAGAAGTTAGCCAACGTTGTTGTTAACAACGATCGTGCATTCCTGGAACCAAACAGTCAACCAGCAAAAGCAATACAAGTGAAGAGGCTCTATGAGGATCTGTGGGGTCGGGCAGGACCATTCAATTCCCCAATCCCAAGAAATAGCGCCTCTGAGCTGATAATAAGCGAATTGTTTCCGTCGACACCGCTGAGGATGTGAGTGAGAAACTTAACAAGATGAGGAAGAAGACTGCGGCAGGACCAGATGGATTTTAAAAAGAGCACTTAATGATATCTGGCCTGCCCGCAATATTGACAAAAATTTGTTAATATTCTGTTCTATAGTTCTTATTTTCGACCGTATGAAAGGAAAATAGGACTAAGTTAATACCAGATAAACCTAGCAGCCAGGTCGGGAATTGGAGACCTATGACAACAGGTCCCATTCTCGACCGAATTTTCTCTTCCATCTCAACGTGGATGAATTGAAAAAAGAAAACAAAAGCACGGGTAAACGGCGGGAGTAACTATGACTCTCCTAAGGGGTTAGGTTAGGGTTAGGCTAAGGGTGGAGAGCACGAGGCGGGTATGGGTTTTCAGGAAGTAGGACCACGTTCTGGCGCCAACCCCAACCTTTTTTTTTTTTTTTTTTTTCGTGGAGAAATCCTCATGGACACCCGCTAGGCGGGTAGTGTCGGACTCTTACCGACTAAAACTCCACGGTGGCCTATCCTGACGCCTGAGTCGAGACGCACCCGGGTTCTCTTCCGAATTCTGCCGGTCACCCCCGGGCGTCTATCTCTCCTTCTTTCGAAGGGAGGCATCCTTGCTCTTCTTTGGAACACTAGGGGGGACCACACCCCCTAGCGCCTCGATCCTGCGCGTCTTCCTGGGGACCCCGTCCCTGACGCCTTTCTTCCTGGTTTCCATGTGCTCCTGTGGCGGCCGGGATAGCTCCGCCGGTTACCCCCGGGGTAGTCCTGCGCTCCGGGGGCTTCTGCCTGCCTAGTACTCCTTGGAGAATCCCAGAAAAATGGCGGCGGTGCGCCTCCTTCCTCTTCGCCAGCGCCCGCCCGAACGTTCACCCATCCTTGTCCGTGCCGCGGCGACCGTTGCTTAACCCATGTGATCGGTGGGAAGTCCACGTCTCCACCGCTGCCAGCGGGCGCTGACGGCGCCAACCCCAACCTAACCCCAACCTAACCCCGATGAATCTGACGTTCTCCTATAGTCGGGTGGTGGCTGGTCGGCGACTCTGGCACCCGCCAGTTTGCCGATCCGGTGCGGAGAATTTCGGAGAAGTTGGTAGGCCCATATCTGCCAAGACCACTCACCTGACCTTCTCCCCGTCACCCTGCACCGGCCTTCACCGGGGTAGGGTGCGAAAGAGTGAGTGGCGCCAGGATGGAAACTTTCGTGGACGACAAACATTTATATACAATGACGGAGTTAGATAATAAAAAGAAACACGTTTACGATGCAGGTGAGAGAGATACCTGCACGACGCAGTTATGGGTAGACAAGTGGGCCCCACTGCGTCGTCATCTCACGACCATGGCCGTTCGGGGGTGGACCGCTAGGCCCCCGAACGTGTTTCTGCGCTTGGCGAGGCGGGGAGCAACAGAATGGAGGTTGCGGAGGAATCTCAAAGAAGAATGACAAGGGGTTCGCGTAAAACTGCAGACAGGTCGGAGAGTGTGCTTTTCGCTCCGGCCATGGTAGCTGATGCCATGTCATCCATGGCAGGAGGATTGTGGGCGAGAACCAAGTCCGACGACAAAGAATCGGTAGCTTCGTTCGCGCCGCGCTCATCAGTGACTTCGACGGCGTCCAGGGGAAAGAAGAGGAGGATCATAATCACAGCCCCGGACGTATCCAAGGAACTAGCATTCCAAACAAGGACGAGCTCGGCCGCGGTCGTCAGCGCCGGGCTAACTATGCACGTCTCTGAAATCATGCGGGTTGCGACATCATCGTCCAACCTCAAGGGGGCGTACATAAAAGCCCTCAAGGACGCGGCGAGCTACCTCACCGCCGCGTGGAAGAACGAATCGCCGAGGAGGACAGGATCAGCGCGCGGCAGCGAGACCGGAGCCACCAGGCTCGTGGAGGCAACAAGGCTGTCAGCTCTGGAGGAGGAAAACGCAGCCCTTCGCCAGGAAATGTCTAGAAGGGCTGCTTGCGCTCACGAGTGCCCGCTGTGCAGTGGCCCGGCAACCGAGTCCGGCCGTCCTCCGCGGGAGGGTAAGAGCGACAGGCGCGCCGACCCAGCGCCGCCGCAATGAACAAAGGACCGTCGCAGGTACCCAAGACGGCCACGCTCCCTCCAGCACAGCGAACATCCGCGGTGACTCTAACGCTGAACGAGGGAGCAAGGATATCGTACGCCGACGTGCTCGAAGCAGCCAGTGCGAAAGTCCGCTCTCGGAGCTCGGTGTGGAGATCGTCGAAATAAAGAAGGCAATGACGGGCGCCATCACTATCAGGGTCCCTGGAGACAGGGACAGGAGAAAGGCGGAACTTCGAGTGACCGGGATAGATATTTCGGTCAAGAAGGAGGAACTGCGGCAAGCACTGGCCTCGGCGGCAGAATGTGGCTGCGCGGAGGTGCATGTCGGTGAGATCGGCGCCACCAGAGGCGGCATCGGGTCGGCGTGGATCATGTGCCCGGTGGCGGGAGTCCGAAAACTAGCCCAGGCAGGGAAAATAGCCCTGGGCTGGTCAACCGCGAGGATCAGAGCCATCCCGGAGCGGCCCCTGCAGTGCTTCAGGTGCCTGGAGCTGGAGGACGTACGCGCAACATGCGTGTCCAGCGAGGATCGAGGGCACCTGTGTTACAGGTGCGGCGGAAGCGGACATCGCGCCAGAGGCTGTCCCGCCTCCGCTCCCAAGTGCCCCCTGTGCGAGTTGCTCGGGGCGCCCGCCAAGCACAGGATGATCGGAGCGGCCTGCGCCCCCCCCCCGAAAGTCAAGAGGAGGAGACCCATCCGCGTGCCAGTTGCGGAAAGGACCCCAGGGAGTACCGCCAAAGCAGCAGCGGCAGATCGTCGGGACGAGGCCATGGAGGTGACCGAGTAGTTTAAGCGCCTCCTTCAATGCATTCTCGGCAGGTCGAGAAGGGCGCAAGATCTGCTCTTCTAGATCATCCGGGAGAGCGAGGTCGCCCTTGCGGCGATGGCCAGCCGTATCGCGTCCCCGACGCTCCCAACTGGGTCGGGGACCTGGATGGAACCGCGGCCATAACGTGGACGCCAGCCTTGGGTGCCGCCGGCGTCCTGCTCGATCGTGGCAGCGGCTTCTTCGCGGTCGAGTGGGCTGGAGTAGCGGTGGTAGCGGTCTACGTTTTCCCCAACATTGACCTGGCTGCGTTCGAGGACTTCCTGGACCGGGTCGAAGAGTGCGTCGGAAGATGCCTTCCCCGCCAGGTGCTCGTCCTCGGGGATTTCGACGCCCACTCGACGCAATGGGGCAATCCCAGAACCAACTCTCGGGGAAGGATACTCACCGATTGGGCAGCGGGCCTCGGGCTCCTACTGGCAAACAGATCTCTGCGAGCACCTGCGTGGCGTGGAGAGGATCCTCCGTAGTCGACGTCACGTGGACTACCCCGGAGCTATTCAGGCGGATCCACGACTGGAGAGTGGCCGCGGGGGTGGAAACCCTATCCGACCACCTCTACATACTGATAGAGATGGCCCCCGAGGTCACACAGGCCGACAAAGCCCGACGAGTAGGCGGAAGATCTCCGAAGATACATGAGCGCGGCGTGCGACGCCTCGATGCCGCGCTCCGTTCCGGGTGGTAGATGCGACCGCGGAGTGTAGTGGTGGAATCCGGAGATCGCGGAGATGCGAGCGACCTGCGTTCGAGCCCGCAGAAGATTCTTGAAGGCTCGTCTTCGTAGGCTGACACGCGACGAAGAGAAGATCTCCAGCTGCTACGAGGCGTACAGAGAGTCGAGACGCACTCTCCAGCGTGAGATCAATATCGCGAAAACTCAGTCCTGGACGGAGCTGATCGAAGCGGTCGATTCCGATCCGTGGGGGCGGCCTTACAAAATAGCGACGAAGAAGTTGCGATCTTCGGCCCCCCCGCTGACCGCAAACATGGATCCGGTGTTGCTGGCCAACGTGATCGGGACTCTGTTCCCACCGGAAGACAGGAAGTGAGGCAATCAGTGCCATCCTCCTCCTCCTACGACGAGGCGGTGACGACGACGACGACGACGGAGTGGAGCGAAGAGTTGCGAGTTACCGAAGTGGGGCACTTCGAAGCGACAAAGAGGATGGCATCCCAGGCTGAGTTTGGGCGGAGTCGATCGACACCATGGCTTCCCGCCTACGACATCTCTTTACCAGATGCCTAAAGGAGATCGTCTACCCCCGGACATTGCGGACAGTGACATTGGTCTTATTGCGGAGAGAACACTGCTGAACTCTGGCCTTCTGGACGAGGTGGACAAGCTATTTGTGAGGATAATTGCCACCCGTCTGCAGGCCCATATGTCGAGTGCCTGGATGGTACGATAGCCAGTATGGCTTTCGACAAGGCCGCTCGACGGTGGACGCAGTGAAACGAGTGAGGTCCATGGCGGAGGCCAGTGTTTCCCCTAGAAGGTGTGGGGTTGGCAGTCTCCTTGGACGTCACGAATGGTTTCAACGCCATAACCTTGGACGGGATAGTGGAGGCTCTGGAACACTTTGACGTGCCGTCGTATCTCGTTCATGTCATTCGGGCGTATCTGAGCAACAGATGGGTAGCGTACATCGGCAAGAATGGTGAAGAGAGGAGGTCGGTCAAGCGTGGTGTTCCACAGGGTTCAGTGTTGGGACCTATCCTGTGGATCACGGCCTATGACTCGGTCCTTCGATGTCCCGTTTCCCTGGGCACAGACATGGTGTGCTGCGCCGACGATACCTTGGTCCAGGCCGGGGACGTTGGTGGAACGAGGCTCTGAGCCTCACCGAGGCCGCCGTGGCATGTGCAGTACGCGCCATCTAGAGGCTCGGCTTGAGCGTGTCTCCAGCCAAGTCCGAGGCCTTGTGGTTATTCGATCACCACCGTAGAGGAACCCCTCCTCCTGGACTGTTTGTGTATATTAACGGAGAATAAGTCCCGGTGAGATGCCAGATGAAATACCTGGGCCTCACCATCGACAGCCGATGGGCGTTCTGGCCGCACTTCGAGCTCCTGGTTGCAAGGGTGACAGCTGCAGCCAACGCCTTATGCAGCTTACTACCGAACATCGGCGGAGCAGCAGTTGGAGTTCGCCGACTCTACGAGGAAGTGATTCGGTCTCGAGTCCTTTACGGGTCGCCTGCATGGGCCGAAGACCTGATGGCGAGTCGTCATAGCTTACTCTTGTTGAGGAGGTTGCATAGGACGTCGGAGTCTGTGCTGTTGTAACATCAATTCGCGTGCCGCTACAACTATTTCTTTTTAAGAAGAGCTATACTATTACTCCATTCCTATGTTACATAAAAACGTCCATTCCTTAACCGCGACTACGTTCGGCGACTGATTGTCGCCTCGAGCCCAAGTCTCGAACAAATACAATCGGATTCAATAACGACAATTGCTTAATTGCGGCTATGGCAAAATCTAAATTAAAGTATTAAGGTATTTTCCCAAAATTCCAATATACACAAGTGCAGCAAAAGAATAACGAGACCAGGAAAAAGTAAAGTACATGGACGCACAAAAGACGACGCACTAGATCTTTTTTTATTTATTGCTTTTTAAATAATTTCCGATGGACTTGCTTATGATATTCACATGATAGCTTAGAAATCGTCGAAAATTCTTCTAACTTAATTACGTTTCATTTCGTTGTAACAATCAGTTAAATATCAGATGTCCATCCAACAAAAGTTTTAATTCCAACTTTAATTTTCGTAAGAGAAGCAGTTATCTGGAAAGAGGGAAATCAAGAGAGTAAGGACAATAATGAAGTATAAGAATTTCATTTTATCGTTATATTGATGGGCGTTCTTGCAGACGCAATATCGCGGTGTAATCGTCAACGAGTAAGACTTTTATCTTGAATTTTAAAGAATTTTTAAGCAAATCGTCGCATCATTATTAAAGAAATTATCATATCATTCTTGAAGGAATCAATCAAATGTTTTTTTGTTTTATATTAGTTTATTGAATTATGCATGAACATAATAATAGAAATATAACAAAATGGATCATACCCAATTCAATAAAATAATATAAAACAGAAGTTGTTGTTCATATATTATCACCTTAAAAAACTAAAGAAACTTTTCGGACAACCTAATAATTCCTCTACAATTTGTACACACAGTTCTGCCCGAGCAGCCGAGCTAAAGGGGCGTGTGAAACTGTGCTTCAGTGAAAGTGCGGCAAGTGAGGAAAAGTAAGAGAAGAACGACAACACCCAACGCCAATCGTGGAAAATCCAAAATGCAACAACAAATACCGCCAATAAAAATAACAAGCAAAGGCAAAACATATTTCATAAACAAAGTTACAAATATAACAAATCCAAGTCAGTCACTAAGCGAAGAACAGGAGTGCTCAGCTATGAATGAAATAGAAATGGAAACATTACAAAATAATGACGAGAATAAAATCAACAACGAAGTAACCCACCAGGATGAAAGATGGAAGGTCGCAATTTACAACAAAAAACGTAAAATAACACCAAACACAAACATTAGGAAAGCTATAGAAGCAGAAAAGCAACAACGGCTACAAGAAATCACTCTCCGAAACTCCTTCAGCGCACTGCCAGAAGAGAAAAAAACACACTCAGCCGAAAAACCAATAACCCACATCGCCAAACCACCATCAACTTACATAGAAGCCCAAATAGTAGACCCCCTCATTGAACTACTGAACAACACGGCAGAAAAAGAAAATTACAGTATAAAAGAATTAAAACTAGACCAGGTAAAAGTACAAACTAACACCCCAGAAACTTTTAGAAAAGTGACAAAAGCACGAAAAGAAAAAACGCCGGATATCACATTTACCAGCTCAAAACTGATAAAAGTTACAAAGCAGTAATCAGAGGATTACACCCAAAAACAAATACAAACAACATATGCGAGGAACTAGCCAAAATCGGACACCAGGTAAGAGCAATAAACAACATAACGAGATATGATACTAAACAACCATTACTGCTATTTCTAATAGAACTCGAACCTAAAAATAATAACAAAGAAATGTTTGACATTAAAAAAGTTCTAAGCACAATAGTAACAGTGGAGCCACCTAGACATAAAAAAGACATACCGCAATGCATACGGTGCCAGCAATATGGACACACAAAAATTTACTGCAACAGAAATTCGGTGTGTGTCAAAAGTACCTAACAATAAACTGTCCATACATAGGAAAAATAAATGAAGTAAAATGCTACAACTGCAATGGAAACCACCCAGCCAGTTACAAAGGCTGTGTAGTTAGAAAACAACTGCAATGTAAACTGTCTCCGCCGCTTCGAAACAGAACACACAATAACATTCACGCGCAACAGGATAGCACAGAAACTGAGACAACACCAAATCTACAGCACGTAATGAACAATAACCACAGTAACATCAACACCGTTGGTAGCCGAAGCTACGCGCAAGTAGTCAACCAATCGCCACCCTTAGACAACCAAAATCAGAATAATAACAGCAACGACACTACACAAATCAAGGAACTGCTCAAACAATCCATCGAAAACATCGAAATGCTAACAAAAATGATAAGCGAACAAAACGCAGTTCTCAGACAGCAAACGCAACAAATAACAGTCATGTCACAACTTCTTACAAACATGCTAAGCAAAAAATAAAAACGGGCACGCTGAAAATAGCAGCCTGGAACTCAAACGGCCTACAACAATGGGCCCCAGAAATTAAAACATTCCTATATAACAACAATATAGACATATTACTTGTTTCAGAAACACACTTCACTCCAAAAAGCTACATGAAAATACCTTACTACACCATATATGATGCCGAACATCCCTCAGGTAATAATAAGAAACGATATCAAACATCACTTACACATCCAATTTAGAAAGGAATATACCCAAGCAACCACCGGTACAGTACAAACTAGCAGCAACCACTCCCATTTGCCAGCAATATATGTACCATCACGACACAAAATTACATCACAAATGTGGGAAGAGTACTTAGATGACAAGTATATCGCAGCGGGAGACTACAATGTAAAGCACACGCTATGGGGATCACGAATTACTACATCTCGAGGTAGAACCCTGAAAAAATACACTAGAAACAAGAACCTCAATATATTACCCACAGGAAGACAAACAGACTGGCCGACAGACCTCAGTAAAATATCTGACCTACTCGAGTTTGCAGTTACAAAGGGACTAAACGCAAATAAACTAAAAATAACACCCAGCCTCGAGTTTAGCTCCGATCATACACCCATAATAATTGCATACAGAAACAAGCCAATACTTTATAGCAATCCAGAGACACTATGCAACAAAACCTCCAAATGGCAAACTTTTAAAGAAATAATCGAGAGCAAAACCAACTGCAACATCCAATTGAAAACACCCGAACACATCGAACAGGCAGTAACAACATTGACAGAAACTATCCAAGAAGCAGCATGGGCAACCACTATACCTGATCCAACCACCAGACAAATAAAAATAATTCCGCCAGACATACTTGAAAACATTAGAGAAAAAAGAAAAGCGAAAGCAAAATTGCAAAAACATAGAACACTAGAAAACAAAAAACACCTAAACAAACTTGCAAAGGAAATAAAAAACAAAATAAAAGAGCACAACAATAACGAATTCACAAAATTCATAGAGACACTCTCTGTACACGAGAACTTCAACTGCTCCCTATGGAAAGCCACGAAGAAAATAAAGAAGCCAACCAAACTAGTCCCAGCGATCAGAAAAGCAGACAATACATGGGCAAGAAGCAACGAAGAGCAAGCTGAAGAATTTTCCAACCACCTTTACAACACATTTACACCACATAATATCAACAACAGCAGCCCCAAATGCCATACGGACGAGGATGCGCAAACCACTAGTACCTCAACTGACAGACACTACATCATACCTAAAACAATAGCACAAGAAATTAGAAACATAATCGAGAAAACAAAACATAATAAAGCACCAGGAATCGACCTAATCAGTGGTAAAATCTTGAAAAACCTTCCGCCAAAAGCGATAAGACTAATGACAATAATATTCATTTCAATACCCAGAATCCAATACTTTCGTAAACTATGGAAACTAGCCAGATTATAATGTTACGTAAACCAGGCAAAGACCCACATCAAACCGCATCTTACAGACCAATATCACTTCCTGTGTTTTCCAAAATACTAGAGAAAATAATATACGACCGCATAAAACCAATAATAGAGAAGTAACCAACGGTCAAAGAGGAAATTAACAGATACGCAGGAAAATACAAAGAAAGAATAGGAACATAGCCAAACCGGCTAGCTGTGGAAACGGTCAACACCCCAAACATGGATAGAAGACTGAAAAGGAAACACCCAGCAAACCTCACAAAGGACACAACCTAACAAACACGAAGATGGTATCCCGCTGGGGGTAGCCACCCACATGATAATCAAACAGTTAAAAAATGTCCTACCAAATGTCCAAATTAGACAGATTGTGAATGAAAAGAATTAAACAAAAAAAAAAAAAGAAACGCGTATGGCGTTAGCCATACACGCTGGTCATCCTGCTTGTATCTCGGGCTGATAAAAATATTGATAGCATTTTTATGTTGTATGACGTCTTTAAAATTTCACACGACTCTTCCTCTCTGTCTCTCTTTAAACAAACTTTTTTCTTATTCCTTTCAATAAACACACAACATTTCACACTTTATTTTCTATATTCGTTCAGATTCGTTGACAAAAAATTTGTAATCATCTTAAAAGAATGATTTTACATAACAAATTTTTAAAAATCTCCGATATACTTCTGTTCTAATACTTCTATTTTAATACTTCTTATTTTAAAAATCCCTAGTTATTATTATAATGTAATCAATAATATAGAAGAAGTAGTAGGAAAAGTATTATAGTTTGTATCATTAATCTATATTAATCTGATTTGGTATAGTCACCGAATAATCCTAATATACTCTATTTTAATCCGAATAAATTTCATTATAACTTATGAAAATGAGAGTGATCATTTTAATGAATTCGCAAATTGTTACGACCGTTCGCGGAGAGACGCGGTCGCTAGGAGATCGCGTCAGCGAGAGGCGTAAATTCTCGCTACGATTATGTTAATCGACGCCGCGAAATAGTCGTTCCCCTGTTTCGGTTAGGATAACAGAGGTGGTTTAATGAATGTAGCACTGTATTAACAGGTTAACGTAGAACAATATATTTTACAATAATATGATGAAGATGTTACAGAAATTTGACTCGACTTTGCGATATCCCTAGATAAATTCGTTTGCTCGTCAGATTTGTCGAAGTGTCACGTTTGACTCGTCAGAAGGAACTGAACGCCCTTCGATTATTCCTTTGTCTCATTTGGAAGACGACCCCCACTATGCTCGGGTCACGCCACCGCTCGCGCCTATGATCACGTATGCCTCTTCTTGTGTGAAAAACGTAACGGTCAAAAATCGACGTTTCTAGAGCTCGCTACTTGGCGACAACTATGCTCTCGTCGATACATTGTATATGATCCGGCGGGTAGATAAGACGGTCTGCCTGCGACGTTGTAGGACCGCGAGCGACGGTTAGAAAATACAGCCTGTGGTAAGCCTCGTGGCGTAACACAAATCTTTTGACATTTCGTGAACAAAAGGACTGTCATAAACACCATTTTTGGTGTTACTACCCGATTCTAGAAACTGAAATATTTTACGTCACGTAACGCGGTCGCGGTTGCGATAGGCAAATTGACAAACCTGTCAGTCCCTATGCCCATTAACATCGTTTCTCCGTCTGTCTGTCGTACATCCAGCCTCAATTACAATTTATCCCCGTCACGGAGCGCTATCACCAGCCATAGCAAATTGTCCTTGAGTTTTCTTATCAATCGGAGAACGACTACCGCTTATCGTTGACCTCGACCGCCGACCACGACGTTCAAAGTTTCCGTCTAGATTTACAAATCGACCACAACCAACGAAATTTCATTTGTTCCCTATCGATAGATTGTTTCGTAACCATTCTCGAGCAATTTCTTCGAATATCGAGGAGATGCGATGCGTTTCGCTTGCCACGCCGCGACTAACCGTTCTCGATCCAATATTTGCTCGAGAAAACGGTCAGTCGTCGATAAGGCAAGTAAAGACGAAAGTGTGAATTGAGATAGCGAATCTGTGAAAAGCGAAATCGGAGCAACTGCCGATGTCTATGGAGATGTAAGTGAAAGTTGAACTTTTCGAGGAAAACAAGAAGAATTATTGGAAGTAAACTGTAAATTTATATTTCTATGAATAGAACCATAGAAATGGAATTCAGATGGAGATTCTTTTCGCTCTTGAGACATTGTATATGTCGGAGTCAGGTTGGAATTTTGGGGCGTTCAATGAACCTTTACTTACTTTACCATCGCGGGTGTAGCTAATGTTTATTGGTACAAATGTGGACTTGTGACTCTGGTCTAAGACTCGATAACGCATCCACGGTCAACGGGTTAGTAGGCTTGTTTCTTCGTCCAAGTCTAAGATGTAATGGTTACCCAGCAAGACGTTAGTTAACTCGTATAAGAGCGCGTACCGGTGAGAAAGTGACTTTCCGTCACGGTGGCGCTGTCAATGAAAACTATGATGGGTGTGTCTAAGAGAACGACATTCTCGGATTAGTGGAGAGATGTCTTCATTTGAAAACTGAGGGAAATTGACGCTGCTGTTAATTGGTCAATTTGGAACAAAGACTGCTTGTCCGTTCGAAGAACCTTAGTTAACAAAATCCTAAGGTTTAAAGCGGGTCCTCAGGCTAGCTGAACTTATGCTGCGCAGATGCATCGACATCTGGTAATCATTTTGCCCGAGGAAACCGTTGGAACCTTTTTTTTTTTTACTGTCGAGTACCTCTACGGGTATTTCTTTTAATACGGGCTATGTTATTACTCCGTGCTTTTGTTAGACGGAGCTTTCGTCCCGTTGATCGCGGCTACGTTCGGCAACTGACTGTCGCCTTGAGCTCAAGCTCATTGTCACAAATCTCAAATAAATACAATTGGGTAGAATAACGGCAAATAGTTTAATTACAATTTTTATGGATTTTCCCGAAATTTCGGAGGGGCGGCCCTGGTGTTCTCTCATCTCCGACATATATAAAGAATATTTTATTCCAAATAGTTAGTTGTTTAGAGGATTAATAAAGTGGGAATAAGAGATTCCTGTTGCAACCCGTCAAATATATTTGAAATAATTAAATAAGTTAATAAATATATGACGTAGAATGGTCACAAGCAGGGCTGTGAGCGTTCGGTGGATCTTCCTTGGAGTTGGCCATCGTCGCGGAGGCGCGCGCGGATACGGTTTTCTCACGCGCGAATGAACACTCCCGACGCGGCAATCAATAGCAGCGGTGTATATCTCGTAGTGTGAACGCCGCGGGTCTTAGGTCCGGTAACGAATCTGCGGTCAACGGGAGGAGAGATAGACTGACACTGACTCGAACGTGTACTACTCGCGGATCAAGCGGTGTTGGTCCCTTCGTCGATGAGATCTCCCGGAGGAATGAATGTTCGTCCCAACGTCACCACCGAAACAACCTCTGGTAGTGTGTCTAGGTATGCCAGCTCCTCCGATCGGCGTCGCTGTCGATTGGTCGATTTGGGACAAAAGCTGCCTGTCCGTTTGCAAAAATCTTAATTGCCGAAAAAAACCCCGGTTTTATAGCGGGTCTCCGGGCTGGCTGAACTTGTGCTGTGTACGTGCCTCCACGTCTGGTATTCATTGTCCGAAGGGACCGTTGGAATGTTTTACTATCAAATACCTCTATGGGTGTTTCTTTTAATGAGGGTCATACTGTAACTTCGCGCCTTTGTTGGACGGAACGCCCGTCCCGTTGAGCGCGGCTACGTTCGGCGGCTGATGGTCGCCTTAAGCCCAAGTTTATTATCGTAAGTCGCAAGCAGGTAGGATTGGATCGAGTGACGACAAATCGTTTAGTTATAACTGTAAGCTTTAATTACAAGTTTATGGGTTTTTTCCGAGGCTCCAGGAGGAAGGCTCCGGTGTCCTTTAATCTCCGACATATAAATACTGTCGAGAGACACTCATACAAACGTATTCGCAATGACAGTGTATGATCGCTCGCAGATAACTCGATAACTCGTATAACTCCGTTAATAACTGTTAATAACTGATTCGCTCGCGATCGCGTCCGTTTATTTATACTGGTTGGGGAGAGTCGAAAAATTCAAATTCGCCTTTGTTCTTTGTAGCGGTGACATTGTTTTGCCCGGAGTTTATTTATCGTTACATTTCATGCGTCAAGGCTGTGTCAATGTTCCGAGTCAAAACAACAACATGAGTCGCTCCCGATTCGCGTCGTCCTCTGACTCATGTGCCGTTACATCACCCCCTTCCAGTGATAACGTTTCTATTAGGTTACGTTCAAAAAATTATTTACACTGTTTTTTCTTGGTAGTCGCTATTTTAAAAGTTAAATACATACTTTCGATACATACGATACATCCTGCGTCCGACAATTTACGACTCTCAACCGAAACCTGCCTGAAACCAATCGGGAAAACGGACTCTTCGCCCAGACCGCCTAACGGACCTATTCCTGGTGTTTTCATCCGTCGTTCGATTATTATTATTTGCACCGCTTTCGTCGCGGGCGTTCGTTTGTCCTACCGGAATACGTATGTTACGAGTTTCGGCCGTTTTTTTCTCTAAGTCGTCCGGTACTATACACGCGGGTTTTAATCGGTCTATGGAAACCGTTACGTCGCGATTATTTACTTTTATAATATAATCTTTTTCATCCCTTTTTACAACTTTATGTTAAGGAAATTCGAGGATTTGGAAATACAAATAATTGACTACATTTCACACACAACAGCTATACATCTATATTACACTCTGAAGAACGTCTTGCACGCACGCTTGTCGCCAACCGACTATCCAGAATCTTCTAACGGCAGTCTTTTGTCTCAACTAAGACCTGAACGCCCTCTGACCCTTACACACACACTCTTATGTACAGTGTAAATGTATCACTTCCCTAACACTTTAAACGGCCCGCCGTACTGCGGCTGTAAAGGGCCTCCTATCGCGTCATGGCGCAAGAAAACATACGGCGATGATTTTAGATCTTTAAAAACGAAAATTTTCTTTTCGCCATGACGCGTAACCGGGTATGGCCTGACTTTCTCCATCCGCTCTCTTAGCAGGTTCGCGAATTCGAA
Source organism: Bombus huntii (assembly GCF_024542735.1). NCBI lineage: Eukaryota > Metazoa > Arthropoda > Insecta > Hymenoptera > Apidae > Bombus > Bombus huntii. The sequence continues at coordinate 135,160 of NW_026099378.1, forward strand.
GTTGGCCCGCTGATTGGTTAGTAAAAAGAACTTTGCCGGCAATCGTATGCCGGTGCCGTAGATCATTTCGGCCGCCGTTGCGTTAAGGCGCTCCTGTATCGCGGTTATAATCGGCGAATTGTACGATCGGCAGAATTTCGACCCAGTTGCTCGTGTCGTGGCACTTGATCGCCGCTTTAAGCTGTCTATATAAGCGTTGTACCATTCCATTAGACGCGGGATGATAGGCCGACGTGCGTAGGTAGGTTACGCCGAGCAACCGGCATAACTCTTCAAACAGGCGCGATTCGAATTGGCGTCCTTGGTCAGTTGTTATTTTTAAGGGAACGCCGAAACGAGAAATCCAAGTTGAAAGGAGGGCCGAGGCAACGGTTGGCGCTTCCATGTCAGCGATGGGAATGGCTTCGGGCCAATGCGAAAAACGATCGATACACGTTATACAATATTGATAGCCCTCCGAATACTGCATTACGATAATGTCTACATGTGCTGAAAATACGTACCTGGTGATTTTACTGCGTTGGCACGGTATGCATTGTCGCGTCCACGTACGGCAATCTTTGTTTACGGACGGCCAGACAAAGCGCGTTGTGGTCAGTTCTTGCGTGGCTCGTATCCCCGGATGGAAAAGTCCGGCTAACGACTGAAATACGTTGCGTCGTAACGGTTTCGGTACGAACGGCCGCAAGGTTCTGGTCGAAATGCCGCAAAATATTTCCACATTCTTTTCGGGAAAACGGATCTTCTCTAGTCGCAGTGCGCGAGAGTCAGAGTTGAGGATTTGGCGTAGTTCATTGTCGCTTTCTTGCGCTGATGCTAACGTTCGGTGATCTACCGAGTTTTCAGTTGTCCCGATGCGAGCTCCGCAGAGAGGACTTGCTTATGTAAGTCTATGGGGGCTGGTAAACCCACGTTCCCGCAGTCAGGGAGGACCATCGGGACCAGCGGCCCGCTTACGTGAGTCCTCTATGTACACCGCAGGGAAGGTCGCCGGGAGTGTAAGCGAGAGGCTCGTTTATGCTCTCTGTACGTGGCCTTGGGTAGTAGCGCACCCACGATCCCGATGCCAAGGATGGGACCGTCGGGATAAGTTCCCGGGTACCTTGTACCTTGAGGCCCCCGCTTACGTAAGTCCCATCTGGATCTGTCGAGTACGGTTAGCAGCTCGCCGGCCGGCAGTGACGTGGCGGTACATCCACATGATAGTCCCACCAATGACTTAGGATGGTACCACGGAGGTCGAGTGTAAGCCCGGAGGGAGTAGCGACCCCTCTGCTCGGCCAATTATGGGTTTGGACTCGTGGTGGCAGTGATTGATGGCCAAGATGCTGGCAAGAGGGCCGATTGAAGGGGTAATGGCTCGCCCCGAATGGTCTTCGGTGGGTGAGCAGCGTCCCGCCTGCTCTGGAACCGTCCTGGTGAGACAGTAGGGCTTGCAATCGCCCCGTTCGACCTGTAACGAGCGACAGCCCCTGCAGGCTTAGCTAATCAAGGTAGCACTGGGTGCCTTGCGCGATGGTTGGGCGTATCCCAGCCCCTATGGTCCTAGGGGTACCCGGGTGCCGGGTAAGTTGACGCCGAGGAAAACACCCGTTAACTAAGACTGACAATACTTGTCCCGATGCGAGATGGCGTATCGGCTACATCGTTTTCTACGCCTTTAACGTACCGGATATCCACTGTAAAGTGTGCTATATAATCTAGATAGCGAAATTGTCGTGGCGAACATTTTTTAAGTTTTTGTCGAAATACGTAAATGAGGGGTTTGTGGTCGGTATAGATTATAAAGTTTCTACCCTCAACGGCGTGTCGGAAGCGTTTTACGGTGGTTTACATCGCGAGCAGTTCGCGATCGTAGGCGCCATGTTTTTGTTGCGCGGGTTTTAGAGATTTCGTGGCAAACCCTAGCGGCTGCCATTTGTTGTTCACGTACTGTTGTAAAACGGCTCCTACTGCATAGTCGGGCGTGTCTACCGTAAGGCTGATGGGCGCACCTAGTATCGGATGCGCCAGCATCGTGGTGTCCGCGAGGGCACGTTTTGATTCTTCGAAACTGTCCTCTGCCTGTTTGGATCACTCGATGGGCGCGTTGCCCTTTTCCGCGCCTCTTAACAGGTCGTGAAACGGTTGTAAAATTTTTGCGGCCCCCGATATGAAACGTCGGTAGAAGTTAACCATACCGAAGTACCTGCGTAATTGTTTAACATCCGTGGGCTTCGGGATTCTGATTATCGCTTCGACACGTTCAGTCGGCGGCTTGATTCCTTCGGCGTTCACGTTGTATCCGCATTTCAAGGGATTACTGACTACACCGTAATCATTGAGGCGGTTGAATACTGTTTACAGATGTTCGCGAGGTTAGTTTTCGTCTTCTGAAGCGATAAGGAAGTCGTCTGTGTACGCGTAGACGAAATCGAGACCGCGGATGATTTCGTCGACGAATCGCTGGCACGTTTGCACGGCGTTTCAAACATCATATTGGTCGCTTCGAAATTTCCGAACGGTGTTGTAATTACCGTTTATTCCACGTCTTCCGGCACAATTGGAATTTGGCGGTAAGCGCGAACGAGATCAATTTTTGAAATTATGCGCTTACCGTGTAGATGGGGGGCGAAGTCCTCTATGTGTGGTGGCGTGTACCACCTAACGCACGATAGTCGCCGCATGGCCGCAGGTTTCCGTACCTTTTCGGTACGACGTGCAGAGGTGATGCCCACGGGCTTTTCGATGGTCGCACCACGCCTTGCTCAATCATGAGTTCAAATTCAACTTTCACCTGCTTGAGCCGATCCGGTGCGAGGCGGCGGGGTATTTTGTAAACTGGCGGGCCTAGCGTGGTTTCGATGTTCCCGTAATTCGGCGGACGAGTGAGGCCGGGAAATTCCGCCAGTAGTTGATGATACACTGAATTACCGCAGATGGTTTTTATAGATGAAACGTTGACCGTGGCTGTGTATCCCTTCGAAGATAACTAGGTCGTCGTATCGAGAAGTCTTTTATTACGTGGGTCCACGAGCCGTAGTGACTTAGAAAATCCATACCGATAATAGGTGTTTGGACGTCGGCCACAATAAAATACCACTTAAAGGCACGCCGTAGGGACAAGTTAAGATGGACCGCGACGGTCCCGTACGTTGCGATTTGTGCCCGTTAGCCGCGAACAACTCGTACTCGCTTTATCTCGCATGTCCTCGGATTCTGCTGCGCGGGTAGATGCAAATGTCGGCGCCGGTGTCTGCCAGATACGAGATACGCGTGTTTTTGTCGAATAGGAAAATGCGGCGGAACATCAAGCTGTCGTCGTTTGCCGCGTTTACAGCCGTTTCCCGGCTTCCAGTTGCACGGTGAGTTGCATTTTCTCGCGCGTTCCCGAAACGTAGCGTGGTAAAAACTAAACCATCTTGTCGCAGCGTGTTTCAGGATCTCGAACGGCGGCGGTATCTCGTACGAGAGCGTGATCGTGGTCGCGGTCGTCGAAGATTATCCATGGGCAGCACGTTCATTTGCGCTTGCATCTGGATCGTCTGCTCTCTCAACGCGCTGATGGCAGCAGCGGTAGAATCACTAGCTCCGACGTTTTGTGCAGGTGGATTAGATACCGCAGTCATTCGGTCTGTGCTGACCGCGACAACCTGTCCTGGTTCCGAGTGTATTTCGTAAATGCTGCCGGCGATCCGGGTCAGCGTTACGGGGCTCTTATCCTGCACGGCGGCCAGAATATGCTGCACGTGAACCGGCAGCCGGCCTTCCCAGATGGTAAGGATGAAGTCATCGGACGTTACGGGAGTGGCGAGGAATTTTATTTCGCTCACGTCGAATTCACATTTCACGATATATATTACAACCCCGTACTCGTTAAGGCGTTTAAACAAAATCCGCCAGTATTCGCGGTGTTGTTCTTCGTTTTCGGATGCGATTAAAAACTCGTCTATGTATGCGTAGACGAAATCAAAGCCTCTCGTGATTTCGTCCACGAATCTCTGACACGTTTCTCTGACGTCATGTTGGTCGCTTCGAAAATGCCAAAAGATGTTGTGATCGCGGTTTTTTCTACGTCCTCCGGCGCGATTGGAATTTGATGGTAAGCGTCAACGAGATCGATTTTAGAAAAGATACGCCTACCATACAGATTCGGCGCGAAGTCCTCTATGTACGGCGGTGTGTATCTATCCGGAGTGGTGCGGGCCCGATAGTCGCCACAAGGTCGAATCCATCCGTCCTTCTTTAGAACGATGTGCAAGGGTGATGCCCATGGGCCTCTCGATGGCTGCATCGCGCCTTGCTCTATCATGACTTCGAATTTCGCCTTCGCGGCGAATTGAGCCGGCCAGATTGAGTCGATCGGGGACGAGACGGTGTAGTTTGGCGTGACGGGGGGGGGGGGGGGGGTCCCCGCGTCGCTCTGATATGGTGTTGCACACCGTGTCGTAGAAAACTTCTCCGGAAAACGGGCGGTTTCGTCAAATCAGGATCCGTCATGACGCCCTCAATTTGTTGTAGAAGTCGACCGTCGAGACATTTTCCAAGAGTCGCGAATCTTATCTTGTCCGACGAGATGTCCGCCGTGCGAAGTTGCATCTCTAATAAGGCGAACCACGCGGTGATGTTTGAAGGTAGCAGAGGAGACATAGTGATTGCTACACTAGCTGTGACTTTGCTATCTTCGTTAGCGGTTGCCATTTCTTCGTTCCAAATCACGTCGGATGTCACCAATTTGTGGCGGAATTGTAGAGGATTGATGAAACGGCAACGAGAACTTACTGTTGCAACCTGTCAAATATATTTGAAATGAATTAAATAAATTATAAATAAATATAGATAATGTCCAAAGTCGCTGGTACAAACGCATTCTCAAAGACAGTGTATAATCGTTCGCAGATAACTCGTAGATATTAATCGATAACTGGTATAATTCGTATAACTCGTACAATTATCGCTTCGCTGGCGATCGTGTCCGTTTATTTATACTGGTTGGGGGAGAGCCGAAAAATTCGAATCCGTCTTTGTTCGATGGTTGCACGTAACGGCGGCATTGTTTTACCCGGAGTCTATTTATTCTTATATTACGTGTGTCCTAACGATCTTGATACTCCGAGGCAAAACAACAACATGATTTGAATTGTCCTCTGACTCATGTGCCGCTGCAGATCAAACTTGAATAGCTTGTACTCGTGCATCTCCTTTTATGTTATTTCTAGATTCGGCGAAAGGACAAATGCCTGAAACTATTCACTGTGGCCAGCCGGATGCTTCTGGGTAGAACAAATCGTTAATCTTCGGTTGTTAACTAAAATGGTGCGATACGTATCTCAGAGTTTCTGTTGCAGACTGGTGATTCGTTTAGAGTTTAGAGTACAGGTTTCATAACGACTTCTTGTAACATTTAATGCAGTCGAAACGTTTGTTATGCCGAGCTTTGCCATAGACAATAAATGTTTAGTCTAAGAAGAAATCGTAGTGAGTGTTTCTCGATCGAAGAGTCAGTGAGTATAAAGACACAAGATGAAGTTAAGAAAAAATAAGGGAACTGAGACATATCAAAACGAGAAAGGATATTGATATTGATAATTAACTTTTCGGTAAAATTCGGTATGTTAAGATATATTTCTGCAGATGTAAAGTATATATTCGTAGAAAAAATATCTAAAAGTAAGAATGTTGCAATTAGTTTCATTAAAGATAGTAGAACGTATCTATGCTTAGAAATAATTGTGGCAAAGATCGCATTTAGCCACGTGAAATTTGGGGTCAAAGGGCAAGATTGAAGTAACGATTACAGTGGCACGAATGTTGCCAAACAGTAAGCTTTGAAATTCTCGCAACTCAATCGCTAATGTAAATGCAACACAGATTCAATTAAAGATAAATACAGTGCAGTTAGTTAGCGATTTGTGAATTATATGACGGAACAGATACGTAGCAGAGAAATTCTGTTTCAGACCCGGAGATATTGACACGAGCGCAACGTCTGAAAGTAATTATAATTAGTCTTGAATAGATTTAGTTGCACTTTGATGAGCGAGAAATTTGTTTTCTTTTTGGATAACCAAAAATTTATTTGTAAGTTTTATCATGCAATTCATGTATATGCAATTTCCTATGCAATTGAAGACGATTGTTCGTTTTTAATGGATGTTGTAAGAACATTCAGCTATGGTACATATACTGTAATAAAATGTAATTATCTAAAAGTTAACTATTAATTATTTCATTTAGAACCTGCAAAAAGTGTTAAATGTTAAACAATTAATAGTCTCTTGTTAAATTGCTGTTGATTACTGTGAGTAATTTTCTAAGACGTTAAATTAATATTTCTAAGGAGATATATCGTTAAGTACTATCAGCCAGGGCTCTTTAGATATTTTTTGCTCCTTAATTCTTTTAATTCGTCGTTTTTTCCCAGCTCTTCCCAGGAAACTTTACGTTTTGACCTTATTTTATTCTTTTTGATAATTTACCGCTTCAACGTCGACGCCGCGCCGTTCTTTCGTTCACAAAAGGCGATTACACTTTAGAGCTCGTGTCAAACTTCTTTTGTGTTCCCGAAAGGCGATTCCACGTAACGTGCAGCACGCGGTAACGCGTGAATTATTGTAAAGTACAGTGCTTATTCTTAACATTCTACCGGGACGATACATCGCGTAAATAAATCATTCCAACGAGATGGATGTGCAAATAAATTCCATCGATAATTCTAGCTTAATATTATTCGAATAAAATTCGAATGAAAGTACCACTAATTTTTTGTTCCATCTGATTTATTTTTCAGATATTAATATTGGCAAATATTGTCGTTTTTTAATTCAGACGCTACTTAAACTAAAATTTAACTTTCACTTTTTAATAATTTTTATCGAAAGGATGAGAATTTAAAGAAATCTTAATTTATGCTGACTGGCTAATTCCTATAACGTCGTTAGCGCTCGACGAAATAAAGTAACAGAGAAATAATTACCGTCTTAATTTTTGTACTTTGTACTGTGAAAGTGTGAAGTGAAATCTCAATTTAAATAAATTACGCAAGCTACCAAGGACATTATTTATCGAAAACAACAGCGTTTCCTCGAATTCAAACATAACCTATTCTGACTCGGGACAAAATCCGGAAAATCGCGCGGTTCTTTTCGATCTTTCAAAGATCTCTCTCTTCAGAGCTGTCTGAGATAAACGAGACACTTTAGAAGGTGATTCTCCAGAAATTGTCACGCTGTTAAGATTTGTCGATTAACGGAGTTTATAATATGATCGAGACGAAACATGCTAGTTTTTTAATTCAACTATATAATTTTATTGCATCTGTTTGATTGTACTACTTTCGAAGAAAGAACAATTTTTAGAACTGTCGGAGTTTATATTTCCAACAGCGAAGAACGATATCGTAAATTTAAGAGTTTTCGAGGAACAAGAAGCGAATAAAAATTGGGATATTTCTGGGACATTATTCGAGAGTAATATTCAATACAATTTATAATAGTTACTCTTCCGTTTGCAAATTTTTTTGCTAGAATAAAAACATCTTTCGACTTATTCAATTTTGCTGGTGAAATGAACGAAAAGAAGTGTATTAAAAGCAACTTTCTTCATACTTTTCATTGTTTGCATACAATGGAAAGGAAAATATTTGAGTTTCGAAAGTTAATAATCCTCATTAAGAACTCACTAATCCAATAACACGAAGCAAAATAATTATTTTGGATATTTTAAAATTCAAGGATTTTTCACTTATCAAATTTTTAGTCTTCCTATTGTTAGGATTCGCATTTAATTTTTGTATTGCCCTTTTAAAACGAGTAAAACGTAATCGAGATAAAATATTTAATTACGCTCGTTCGAACAATATTCGAAAATTACTATCGGCATAAAATAACTTTGTATCTTGAAATTTCCCGTTGAAAAATCGCAGAAGCGTGGTCGTTTAATAAATGTTCCAAAGATCAGGCGATTATTTGCGTAGCTTCGATAATTACTGTTTCAAGGGACGCCAATATCAATATACCAAAGCTTGTTTTTCGGTGTGGCGTCAATCGAAGAGGCGCGTCGAACCGGAAATTAATCGACGCCGTTACGTACTAGCGGTAACTAATACATCGACAATTAATCACTTGACAGCTGCAATCCCTGGTATCGATACACCCGTGGCCTGACCTCATCCATAAAATACAGTCCTCTGCATTGTGCTCTTTTCTCTCGATACAAAACTGAAAAAAATTGTAATCAGTAATTAACGTATCCTTTGTTAGATTTCCTTTTGCTGATTCGACGAAAGGGACAATTAATGGAGTGCACGATCTCCAATAAAATCGAATACAGGTCGCACGATTGACATTTTTGATCTCGAAAGCCAGAGGAACGTGAGAAACTTCTCGGTATTACTTTTCCTTTTTCTTTGACATTTTTCTTTGACTTCTGCAGTACGTTCGAAAAACTTGGTCGTCGAAATGTAGACGCGCGGCTGGTAATACACTCGTTTTCGACAGAAAGGAAAATACGGAGGTGCAACTGAAAATTAAATCGATGAACCGAGGCAATATTTGCTCGTTTTATGAAAAAAAAAAAACTGTTTTAGAGGGTTGAGTTTCAAGAAGTTTGAATGTCGATTACGAAATAACGTGAAACTTTATATTTTACGAATAATTTGGTTTATTTGGCGAACAAAATGCAGAGAGTGCAGGGAATGATGGATTTTAATAGGTATAAAGTTTTAAAATCGCGAATGGACCTGTTTCATTCGACGTAATATTACTATAAAATTTTCTCCGTATAATTAATTTCATAACGTTTATTCGTTTAACGCAATAAGAATTAATATGTCAGATAAAATTATAGTTATAAAATTAATCGTAAAAAATATAATAAAAACTGTAAAATTCCTCCATTAACAAACGAAATCTGATAGAATAGAAATTGGGAATTTTTTAGACTCTGAACGTACCAGAATGAAAATGGACTACTCGTAAGCAGACAAAATCACCATTAGGTTTACAGGTTTACAGTTATCACAGGTAGGTTTACAGTTATCGTTTTCAGGAACAATGTATGTAATACTTGTTCGCCGTGTTACGTCTGGGTCAAAGATGTTTCACAGATAATTCTCTATTCACGATGTATCGATGGATCGTTTGGAATTTGCCATGTAGCTGTTAATTTCAATGAAATTATTCTTTGTAAATTTAGAACGGAAGTATTATAAATATGCCGGCATCCGACGGTTTTGTGAGAATATCTCGTTATCGAATATAATATAAATTATATTCAATGTTACAATTTTGGAAAAGCAGGTCTCAATGATTTATTACGTGATGTACGTACAATGTTACTGCTTTATGGTTAAACAAGAAAAGAAAAAATGTATAAGAGTTTATTTGTTACGGCTTAATATTCCTGTCGTATCAGCAGACGCTTCTTTCCGTATTAAAGTCTTATCGTAGATGAAAATCTCAATCTCACGCACGATATTACAAGGTCTGGATCACAATACGTTACGAGTTGTTCCTAGTTATTCTTACGAGGCGATGTCCCACGCGCCTCGCTCGTTCGTCCTTCCGGTTTCAATGCATTCATCAGCTAAACACGTGGAAGGTATCAAAAAGGAGATGAGAGCTCGGACCCAGGGTTCAGGAGAGCACAACTGGAGGGGGGAAACAAAACTCTGTCCGCTGTTACTTTCTTTATCTTGAGGGCAACGTCACCCCCTTTGATGCCCCCGCTTCCAGTTTCACGAGAATATCCTCGTCCGTTTAATGCCCGTGCTCTCGCACAGCACCTCCTTCGTTACCATAGGCTCCTTATAGGTCTGGAGACATTCCTTACCCTCCCGGACTTTCACCAAGAGGGCCTATTTCGAATTCTAGGCAACCTTTCCCTCCAGCCTTCGTTAACCGGTGGCCTCCTTTCCTCGTTGTTCCTCCTCTCTCTCACCCGTCTTTTTTATTTTCTACCTATTTGAACAATCCATTCGCCTCCAGAGTCGTAGGTTTCTCTATCCCTGGGGTCAACTTCGCCCCTCTTCCACATACGAAGGATCGCCTCTCTTCGCCCTTTTTATCCCATCGGCCTTCGTGTCCTCAAGCGGCGACACAGTTTTCCTTTTGTTACGCTGTTCAAACTTGTTTCTCACGTCCCCGTTTCTTTTTCCAATCTAGACCATTGGAGGGGAAGTTTGTGTAGAGACGTTAACCTCAACGGGCCTTTCAACCTGTCTCCTACCTTTACGTCCCTTCTTATTTGATAATTTCTTTTTATTTACAAGTACTTTACAATCAATTCTCGCATTGAGAATTTTGAGTAAGTTTCTCTGGCGTGGTGCAGTGGTTGTTGACTATTATGATATATCTATTACCACATTTTGTTATTTCTTCTCTGACTGTGGGTATCTTGAGGTGGCGATGTATTGCTTCGTTGGTAACATACCAGGATGCATCTATTAGGGACCTTAGAGTTTTCGACTGGAAGCGTTAAACTATTTCAATGTTGAAATTACTTGCTGTTCCCCATAGTTGGATTCCGTATAATCCGATAGAGTGTAATTTTGTTCTGCGTGCTTAGGTTAGAACGTCGACCAACGAACCAGTAGAATTTTTTGAGTTTAGCCTTGAGTTGCTTCGATTGGTCTATGTTGTGTTGTTTCCATGTTAGTCTCCTGTCGAGAGTCATGCCCAGGTATCTGACTGAATCCTTGTTAGGAATTGTTATATTGTTAATGGTCACCTGAGGGCAGGTTTGTTTTCGCAGCGTCAAACTGTTTCGCTGTAATATAACTGTTTGTTATATTAGAAACAAAACATGAGTTTCCAGTTTTCCTCGATGCTTTCCTTAGCAGAAGTTTGGTTAACTAATTTTATGAAACAGTATTTTGAATTATCCCTTCGTGCAGCAAAATCCGCTTCAGTCGCACGAGCCATGGAACTTAACAAGGTCAATGTTGGTAAAATTTTTTCATCCGTTTCATGACCTTGTAGACAAGCATAAATTTCGACCATATAAGATTTTTAACGTTGACGTGACAGGTATCACGATAGTACAAGAAAAGTGATTTCAAATTATCGGTTTTAAAGGCAGAAGACAGGTTGGTATAATCAGTTAGCGACAAAAGAAGACAGCTTTCCATAGCTGTCATCTGCGTTACTGTCTCGGGAAATTATGTTCCTTTGTTATAAATTTTTCCAAAAGTTTGGAAAATAAAATAACTGGGCCAACGATTCTATCATTTAAAATTCCTATTCGAGTATTTGCTAGAAATTACGTTTGCGGATTTGATTCTTAACACGTCTGGATTTTCACTTGCCGAGAAATGTTCATTCTGCATATCCACCGTTCCATATTTACTGAATGAGCCCTTGCCCGTAAATAATATTTTCGCAGGAAAATTACAGTTCCACTAAATTTTGCGAGACATCCATCTGTAAAATTCCCTCTTCTCGGGAAATCTTCCGCACTCAATTCTTGAACTTTTCGAAAACTGTACGGGTGTAGCTTTTCTTTCTTCAATGCTATCCATATGGTTGTTGGTATCTTCTTCTGCAGCATAATCCATGTTTTAGCTAAACACGCTGCGATGTTCTATACCCAAAGTCTGAATCATCTTGTTGAATAGTCGGACTTCACAGATTTTAATGTACTTGCATCTAATAAATTTTGGTTGATTCTACGTAATATACTTGTTCTTTGTATCCTATTCTATTCGGAGATTTTTCACGTAACGCAAGTGCATATCGGCAAGTGTGTCAAAAGTATGACATTGTACAATAGACTACGAAAAGATGATGATGTACACTACGACCACAATATACACAATACGCAGTAAGTGCATTACACACGCAATAACATGCACTGCACACAATACACACAATACAACTCGCTCAACAATAATTGCTACATTCGCATGGACATTAAAGAACAAATAAAACGAATCAAAAATAAAAGAGTTTTAAAAAGTGAAAATTAAAAAGGTCTAACAATATCTACAAAAATTAAAAAAATTTGTGGTTGGTATGATACAGAATAGCTACCATCAGCTGCAACAGCATTATCCGTGTTTGTTTGGCTGCTTTCATT